>NC_069124.1:33456248-33656248 GCF_026914265.1 Mya arenaria
CTATGGTTCCGTCAGGTTGGACTTCAAATTAAACTAACATAAATTTGAAACATACGGCTTAACACGTACAATGCCGGACGTTAGTATGACGTAGTGTTTTGCCGATGATCGATTATAATCGACAATTGATCGGAAAGGCCAACTTCGGGGACAATTGATAGTGAAATTTGAACAATCGATTATAGAGACAAGGGACGTAACCGCTACCTAGTTTAATGATTTTTTTTCTGGTTAATGCTAGTTAATGTTGAAATATAAAGGTGTTACTATGTTAAGATATCTAGTCATATTATTTTCAAGTCAGTAAGTCACTACAGTATCTTATTACACATTTTCCTTGTAATTTTAATGCTAAAGGAGTGTTTCTCAACTTCTCATGTTTGTGGTTTTAAAGTGATTTTTAGAACATGGTTCCGTTTACTTCTTACCATGTTAGAACTTAGTTTTCTCAATTTTCTAAAAGAAACTGTTCTTGTAAAACATATATGTTGTACTTGTTTCTGACTGATTATTACAAAATCATTGAAATCTTTCTTTGTGTTTATTTTACACATGTATACAATACTAAATGTAAGACGAAAATAAAAGCCTGTGGACTCATGTTCTGTAATAGTAACTTGTAAACACTAAAAGATAGTTGCGTTCTGAATAAAATATGTAATTTTTACAAAGAACTGTACAAACAATATTGTAAGGGAACATTGGTGCTTAAAACTGGTGCATGCACTATGTCTGTATGCCTTAAATATGATGACAAAAGATAATCAAATAATGATTAAATCGATTAATAATCGGTCATTGATCGGTTTCATAAACCGATTATCGATAGTATTTTTTCTATCCGATTCCCAACACTAGTATGACGATGGCGATTGTAAGTGAGGTAAGCATATCGGATTCTGGATAAATAAGTTAATGCAAAACAATATCTTCGTCGCTATAAAAGCTATCCAGGGTCTACGTTACGTGTTGGCCATAACGACGTTAAATCAATTTTTATATTTACCATTTTTCCCTTTTATAAACAATAAATGAATACAACACATCTTCCGAATACAGGCGATCAAATGATTGTACACATTCTTGTTTCGTCTCTTGTTTGTCTTTCCTCTTTTAATACGATTTTTTATTATTTTGCATTCTGTCAAACCCCGTTTTTTCATATGATTAATGACATTGCTTCACATGGGCCACATGAGAAAGAAAGCCTGATTAAAGTTTGTATTTATATGCATGCTGGGACATATTTCCAATTGTAGCTGCAAAAACATTGGAATTAAGTATTAACTTTTGAGCTCACGGCAACCATTGGCAACGAATTTAATTAAGAAGGAGCGATACAAAAGATAGATAATGATATTGGTATGACAAGTATTACATTTTTCTAAAACACAGCAACGTTACTTCTCAGAAAACATCTTTGAATAATTCCATACTTGGTGTCGAATTTGGATTATGTAAGAAAATGACATAAAACTACTGTACAGTAATAAAGCAAACACCAGAGGAATTTAACAGAGATACATTCTTCTTCATAAGTAGTTCTCGATTGGTCCGAACCTTAGAAAGATGATACACATTTCAGTAATCAAATGCTTTTATCATTGTAGTATATTGAAGTCTTTAAGAACGTAAAAATGTTCCTGAAAAGTATAATCACTAAATATTAACTGAACTCTTTGTAAAAATCCAGCTTTCTTTGACAGGAAATGTCATCTTATTCTTCTATTATTGTGACATTTATAACAGCACCTTTTTTCCCTGAGGACATTTTACGACAATTGAACGACTTTTTCATCGAAGAGAATATTCGTTTCGAGGATTATATCCGACGATCTTAATAAATAAGCTTACACTGCCAATAATCTTCAAGTTCCAAACAGTCAATTTGAAATAATGACGCACACATGGTTTGTCATCCACATATGTTGGTCATGTCAAAAAAAAAACATTTTTTTTTAAATCTTGTTTGCGGATTTAGCTTTCGCATCGCTAAGACGTCGGCCTTTTCTTGTATTTTTTAAACAAAATTTGGCATGGGTAACAGCTTTAAAAGGGGAACATTTCTTTGTACTTTAGAGATGAAGAATCAATAATCATAGTTTAATGACTCTCTCTTTGTAAATTCCTAGCGAAATTTTCCTTCCATTGCTTCTGACAAATAAGGCTCGTTTTCTTGATAAGTCAACTTTTTTATCAAATGTTTGAAAAAGCGAAAATCAGTAGAAACCGCAAGGAGGTCCCTAGCCGTGTCGACGTCTTTATACAACGACAGTCAGCAACGACAACGTTTCATCATTCTTTGGCGGCCATGTCAAAATATCTGGACATTTGCTTTATCACAAAACTGTTCTATTCTAATTCGTTTTAAATCCGTATTAAGTATACATCAGACGTTATTATGTATGCATACTGTCGAAAATCGTTGGTGCATTTAAGCTAGAAGTAGTGATCTTAACCTTTATTATAGTATCAAAAGTACAGTAGACCTTGAACCATACTTGGACATTTTATCACATGACTTATCGATGTTATTTTACTGAATTAAGAGCGTCGCTTTCAACGCGAAGCCGCTTGATAGTCGACGCTCCCAACAAATGGAGCCTGCTAGGCGACGCTTACAACGAGATAAAGCCTGCTGACCGACGCTTCCAACGAGATGCAGCCTGCTGAGCGACGCTTCCAACGAGATGCAGCCTGCTGAGCGACGCTTCCAACGAGATGCGGCCTCCTGGGCGACGCTTCCAACGAGATGCAGCCTGTTGGTGGACTCTTCCAACGAGATGCAGCCTGTTGGTGGACTCTTCCAACGAGATGCACCCTGTTGGTGGACTCGTCCAACAAGATGCAGCCTATTGGTGGACCCTTTCAACGAGATGCAGCCTGATGGTGGACTCTTCAAACGAGATGCAGCCTGTTGGTGGACTCTTCCAACGAGATGCGCCCTGTTGGTGGACTCGTCCAACAAGATGCAGCCTATTGGTGGACCCTTTCAACGAGATGCAGCCTGATGGTGGACTCTTCCAACGAGATGCAGCTTAATAGTAGACGCGCTCAACGAGATGCAGCCTGTTGGTGGACTCTTCCAACGAGATACAGCCTGATGGTAGATGCGTTCAAAGACATTGGTGCCTGCTGAGCGACGATTCCAACGTGATCCAGCCTGCTGAGCGACGCTTCCAACGAGATGCAGCCTTCTGGTCGACACATTTAACGAGATGCAACCTGCTGAGCGACACTTCCAAAGAGATGCAGCCTGATTGTAGACGCTTTCAACGAGATGCAGCCTGCTGAGCGATGCATCGCACGAGAAGCAGTCTAAGATATAAGTCGAAGATAGACGCTTTAAACGAGGTGCAGCCTGCTGGGCGACTCTTTCAACGAGATACGGTTTGCTGGTAGACGTTTTCAACGATAAACTGCTTGTTGGAAGTCGCTTACAACGAGGTGCAGCCTGCTGGTAGACGCTTTAAACGAGATGCAGCCTGCTGGTAGAGGTTTCAACGAGAAACAGCGTGTTTGTAGACGCTTTCAAAGAGAAGCAGTGTGTTTGTGGACGCTTTCAACGAGAAGCAGGCCATGCTCGTCTTACTCTACCAGCTTCTTCCTTTAAACACTCATTCAAATGTATATGTACGTTTTTTCTGACAAAAATTGCAAAATTTATGTAGAATGAAATGAGCGAAATGCTTCCCCGTCAATTTTCCGAAATGAAATTGCCTAAACAAAGGTCACATTGTGATAACGTGCATGACATTCTGTTACCTGCAAATGACGAAACTTAATTAATTTAGATCCATGCAAGCATATGTGTTTGGTTTTATTTATAAATATTTAAGCTGCAGCGTTTTATCACATGTTGGTACTGCACAAACCTTGATGAACCGGAACAGTCCTTTACATCGAAGAGCATGACATATGTAATTGTGTTGCGCTGAACATGTATGCAAAGTTGATCTTGTGTTACAATGACTAAGCTCTCAAACGATAAATACAGATGAGATGAAAATTTAGAGTACTTGTAGAGGAAAAGAATCGGCGCTATTTATAGTAGTTTTATGGAGTTTTGTCTAAATGAGATATTGGGTAAATGAGGTCTGTTCTTCAGGGAGAACTTTAGATAAATAATGACACTTTAATGGCCTTTTCCAGCTAGATTCCCGTTTATTACAAATGTCTGACTGGTAGTTCAGTGCTGAACAGCTATCTTATTAAACGATACTTAGTTGGTATTGAGTCTTTAAAGGATTACGTACGTATTTTGTTTTTCTCTATATGTAAAGGTCTGGGTCAGAAAATTTAGTTAAAATTTCAACTTGTTCACGTATCGGGTCGGAATTGTTGCGAGCAAAGCAACGTTTATAAAAACTACAGTCTCTGTCGGGATGACAAATTTAAATGTGGAAGAAGGACAACAAAGCATTACTTTTCATTTACATAGCTCAATATTTTAATAAACACTGCTCAAACATGTAATACAAACTTAAAGCAACTCTGGGTTTCTTATTAAAAACTAGGCAGTAACTGTAGCCATGGTGACATCTATGTATTGTCATTTAACCTATAAACGTTGCAATTATCACGACAAACATAACTTACATGGCATCAATAGTCGAAAACAGGAATGCGCGGATAATACCAAATAGTGCAATAACATAGCAGTTAACTGTAGAACATTTATCAAAAAACATGATAACTTATTATCAAATCACAATAAAAAGCTGGAAATAATTTAATTTTTCGAAAATGCATTAATGCATTACGACCCTCTATGCAGCTTCAAAGATAAACAATACGGTGACGATGACAGTTTCTTGCCAACTGAAGCAATCCATAAACTCGTTTAATACTGTTAACAAGCATAACTTCAGAACAGATATAGTAAATGATTATTTACACGCAATTCAACGCATTAGATTATTCGTGGATTAACAGGTATGGAAGATTAGTATTGAAGTTAACCATAAAATGATGATGCAATTCCAAATGTTAACAACAATCATTCATCTGCATTTTATCGCAAAAGTGTTACAATATAAGGAATGCTTTCAGGTACCAAAATGATTGACAATTCAAATCAAAAGTGTATTGTGGTGATTGTTTCTATTTGACGAAATATATTAATTTTGCATTTTGTCCTCTGGAAGTGAATTGGCGTCGTCCTTTTTTCCTATGGTTCTTGTATATACACATGCTCGTGCTGTCTTTTTTTTGGCCGTTTGGCCTTGGTGTATGTACTCTCCTGCTTGTGACGTCTTTTTTGGGCCATAAACCATGATGTATGTACTCTTCTGCTTGTGTCGTCCATTTTGGCCGTCGGGTCTGTACTCAACTGCTTATGTTCTCCTCTCTTGTCAATATGGCCCTAGTGTATGTACACTTCAGTATCTGTTGATCTTCTTTAACCATATGGCCAGGGTATATGTACTGTCCTGCCTGTGTCGTCAATTTATGGTCATATGGTCTTGTTGCATGTACATCCCTACATCAGTCTTCCTTTTTAAGACATATGGTCGTGTATATACTCTTCTATATGTATCGTTCATTTTTAAAGATGGGCTTGATGAATGTACTTGACTTCTTATGGCGTCCTTTCTAAAAATGGTCTAAGTGTTTGTACTTGCCTTCTTGTGGCGTCCTTTATTTACATGTCCGTTATAAAAGTGGTTTTGGTTCTGTCCTTTTCTGTTCGTGTCGTCCATCATTATAAGTATGTATCCCCTTTAATGAATGAAGTTGTTCAATTGTCGTAAAATGTCTTCAAGGAAAAACGCTGCTTATATAAATGTTACAATACTACAGGGTTAAGATGACATTTCCTGTCGAAGAATATTGGACTATTTAAATGAGTTCATGTTAATATTTAGCGATTATTTCTTTTCAGTAACTTTTTCCATTCTTAAAGACTTCAATACACAACAATAACCAGTTTTTAATCCTGAAATGTGTGTCGGCCTTATAATATTCGGACCTATCGAGAATTATGTCGTAAAGTCAGCAATGTGACTTTTATGCATGTAATTGAGATTTTCTGATTCGTATTTTATGATCAAATTTAATATACTTGTTTAACGTTTATAAAACACATGTCGATAAAAATTACTGACGTCTTTGTTCGATGGTGAGAAACGGCTTTTCGCAAGATGTTCCAATCTAATCCGTTTTAATTCCTTATTAAGTGCCAGGCGTTTTTACGTCTGCATGTTGTCAGAAATACTTGGTACATTTACGCAAACGTGTGGTAATGCCAAGGCTAGATGTAGTTTCCTTAACCTATATATTAATATTAAAAGTACATTAGACTTTGAACAATACTTAAACATTTTACCACAATACTTACGACGTTATTTTACTAGATTAAGAGTGTCTGCGCATTCATCAGGAATCCACACCGGTATAAAATAAATACAATTATTCATGTTTTGAAAAATGTAAACTTTATTGATTTCAGGAGATTGGTTCAAGTACTAGTAGTACTTCAGTACTTAGGTGGATTAGTTTTGCGGGACACTAGTAACATGATTTCCTCGTGTTGGTATATGGAGAAAACGATTTTGTTTTCGCCACTCGACGTTTTGTATTTGGTGAAATAAGAAGTTATTTTGAAATGTCTGAAAATGAAGATATAAATTTGATCAGTTCTTTGGTTAAACAATTTAAGTGGTATTTCGACAAGAATTTTGACCAGCTTAAAAGGACTGTGGAATCTGAAACAGAATGGGCGGCGGAGACTGCTGGGGAAAAGCCTTCTTCTTTTTGAAGTTTTTTGGGAGGTCTAGGCGGCGTATCTTTGGCAGAAGGACGTTTTGTGTAGGGTGTAACAGTCATCTGTTTCAAATGCGGCTCAGAGGGGTATTTCGCTAGCGGATGTGCCGTATACCTGCAAGGAACCACCAACTTCATGGGTATCAGGCGTTACCAGACCGGTGGCAGCAACCGCCTCTGTACGGACGCAGCTGTTCTTTCCAGCCAATGACGGACAGTGATTATGATAAGTACTGGTTATTATCAAAAGAAAATTGTGTAAAATTGACTGAATTGCTGATATATTAATTTTTCTGAATATTTTTAAAACTCGGTTAATTTATCAACATTCTGGAAAGATACTATCCAAGATACTGATAAACAATCAATGAACATTACGAAATAATGAGTTTAGCAATTCATGATTTGATTCAGAAAAAGTGTTTTTATGAAGTTTCATTTCATATAATGTCAATGCGTGTGATATATTTTCAAAGTGAGTGTAAAGGCGTTTTATTGCAAGGTGTATTGATACATAGAACACAAAATTAGTTGATCGATAAGTTAAGTATAATTGTTGATTATGATGATTATGGGACTTGTCAGGATTTTGTAATTATTTCAATACATTGTATAAGCTGCATTATAAAGACAGATTTGATAGAAATGCACTCCTACTCTAAATTACCAAAATTAATATAATTGATTTGATATACTCAAAAAGGATGTTTAAATGTCAAATACAATGTTTTTTATGAAGGATACCGAGTTTAATTTGAAAAGAAATGAGCATAACACATGGTATTTCCACTCTATGAGATGATAGTAGACCACAGTAAATCTTTTAGCATTCACCAATCATTCAATATTTTTGCGTTTAAAGCTATTTAATACACGGTTACACTCTTGTTCTCATTATAATATTTTCCATAAATGCATTATTTAGTAAATAGTTAAAGGTTTATCACTTAAAATTATGTTTGTTATACAAGTATATGTATTGTTTTGAACAATACTGTCCCTTAATTAATAATAACATTCATAATTGGCCAAGATAAATCATTGTTTGGGACTCAGTTCACAGAGGCAGTTGATGCTTTTACCGTTGTTTGAGGGAAAAGACAACAATCTGTCGGTACCTCCAGTTTATTAGATACCAAAAGTTTTGAATCATTATGCATATTGTAAAGGTGAGAATGCTTCATTTAAGAAATATATTATGAAGTGTTGATGTTAAGAAGAGACAATATTAATGTTCAAGCTAGAAATACTTCTACAATGTTTGGTACAGACGGACATGTACAAGTGATGTTCTTGTAGTAAGATTGGATTGTGATCTGTAATGGAACTCCGATGGAATGCATTACTCTAGTTTACAAGATATTGTTACTAAGGCCACAACAAATTGATCATTTGTTCTACGGATTTTGCCCAAAAAAAGTAGGAGCGAGCGAGCGAAAAAAAAAAAAAAATACTTTTTTTATATTTAAGGCAATTCAAAGGCGAGCGCAAGGCGAAAAATAAAATAAAAATTAAAAAGTTTATTTCTTACTAAATTTATCATGCAATATGTCAAGAAATGCTTTTTAATTGCAAACATAGGTTCTTAGTTTAAATATAAATGAAGTTTAAATATAAATGAAACGGTTTTGATTGTATCACATGAAAATCTGTCTCAATATATAACAAATGACAATAAGATCCAGTGCTTTACTATTACTTAAGACACTGCCGATTAAATTGCGGGACAACACAATTGAAGCAGTATTAAACAAATCTGCAAATGTGGTACCGGTCATTATATTAGAGCAGGTGGTGGAATAAAGATGTTTCCCTTTCAAGACCTCGCCTTTACCACGAACCAATGGTTTATAGGTCCGTGCCTTGAAAAAAAAAATCATGACACCCTCCATAGCTTCAATGCCCGTAAGAAACAGGCCACTTTAATAACAGGCCACTTTACTACAAATCGATCAAAGAAAACAAATGGATAAGAACAAAGAATTAATAAAATTAAAACAGTCATTTTACTTATAAAAGGTTTTATTTTCTGATTTTACTGATGTTATTTTTATACTGTACATGTACATGTATGTGTAATGCACTAGTCAATTGTAACCACGACCCCCATGGTCCGGGGAATAGCGGGGACTTTGACTTTCGGTCCAGCCAACCCCGGGTAAAACCAACGGCACTGCGGGGCCAGCTGGAAGGTGAAAACACGGCCCATTTCACCGGCTATCTCCGGTATATCCCCGGTCCTGGAGGGGGGCATGGTTACAATTGAATGGTGCATAAATACAGACTGTTTCTAAAACATTTACAAGTCCTTCTATTTTTATCAATTACGAGTATAAAACTGAGAAATGCATTTTAGAATTTAAAAAATAGCTCACGAAAACATGTTCATTTGTTGTAAGTCGAGTGTCCGTGTATTTTAATATAAGTTTTGCACTCAAAATCTGATTTAGTTATTATTTAACACTAAATTTTGAGTACAAAACAATGAATTACTTAAAACACACATTAATAATTATTGCCTTCGACGCTGTGAAACTGTTGTTGTTTACTGAAGACTATAATCCATTGACTATGACACTGATTTTCAATTAAAAGTGTGTATTTTACATTAACGAAAACTGAAAGTATCCTGCAAATTAATACCGGAAATAGATAACAACGGTGCGTCCTGCAAAATATTCCCGACAAAAAAGACTGTCAACAAATATCGGCTGTTTTGCGGTTACCCGGACCTGATTTTGTCCTGACACGAGGAAAGTTTGCTCGCGGGGAATGTAAAGCATGGAAATACCTTCAAAAAAAGGCGAAGTCGACGTTGCAGGTTCAAATTTTAAGTAAAAAAAACTTCAGAAAATAGAGGAAATTCAGAAGTAAAAAAAATAAATAATATGCGCGGCCAAATAGTAAGTGCGGGCGCAAAAAAAAGTTTTTTTTTATTTATTTTTTTCGTTTTTCGAATTTTAGGTGCGGCAAATCCGACGAACAAATGATCAATTTGTTGTGGCCTAATTCATTATTGATATTATTATAGAAGTTGTTTTATTTGTATTAGGTAAGATTTATTTTTTTGTATACGGGTTGTATATTCGGATCTGTTTGATGGCAGAAAACAGCTAGCATTTGTCAGACTGTCTGAAACAACCCAGAGGAGCAGTTCTCAGAAGTTAAAGATGTGATTTTGCCTGAGAGAGAACATTCTATTGTCTACTGTAACTGTTCTTCAGCTTTAACAAATTTAGGGCAGGTTGTAAGAAATCAAATTTAAAAAGTTTACTAGCTTCACCTGTATCTGTAGCCTTAAGTTAAGTGATTGTTATTCAGGAAGATAAAGTTAGTAAATCAAAACTGAAATCTATACTTTACGGTATCAATTGGGCAAATGTTGTTTTTTATGAAAATTATCCTTGTGGTGATTCTTGGTTGAACTGTCTTTTGTGTTGTATTAGGAAAGTGGAAAAACCGGTTAATAAAATGGAGCCTATAAATAGTGAACGTATAAATTGAGAACTTTTGATAAATAGTTAGACAACTGTACATGATTTGTTTAAGACCGAATTAGTTGAAATTGGTAAAGATGCTAGTCATTTTGGTTTACTTTTGTTTCGTTCTGGTGGTGTCATAGTTTGTGCTGAAAAGAAATTATTTGAAAGAATATTACAAAAACATGGAAGTTCGAATAATATTGTGCTTCTTCCATGGACAATTATGTAAAGGAAACCATAACAGAAAGGTTGTCAGTTTTAGACTTCTGAAACGATTTATTTATGTTTGAAAGCATTTATCGACATTTACTAAGATACTCATTAAGGTCTAATGAAGAGAGATATAAAGATTTTTTCATGCTTTTTTATGCTTTTTGGGGGGATGTAAAGTAAAAAGTTAGTTTGATTATCTTTAATTCAATTAAGGTTGTGATATTTGGTTTGGATAGCAAGGGCTAGCTGCCCTTTTGTGATAGTTGGCTTGGATAGCCAGGGCTAGCTGCCCTTTTGTGATATTTGGCTTGGATAACCAGGGCTAGCTGCCCTTTTGTGATATTTGGCTTAGATAGCCAGGGCTAGCTGCCTTTTTGTGATATTTTGTTTGGGTAACCGGGGTTATAGACCCTTTAGTGACATTTCGTTTCGATAATAAAGGGATATAGGCCCTTTTGTGAGAGTCGGTTTAGTTACCCGGGGCTAGAGTTCTTTTTGGATATTTAGCTCAGATAGTTAGGGTTATATTCCCGTTGTGGTATTTGGCTTGGAAAGCCAAAATTTAAGTCCTTTTGTGATATTTTGTTTTGATAGCCAGGTTCTTAGGCCCATTAGTGGTATGTAGTTCAGATAACCAGGGATAGAGGCCATTTTGTGATAGTTATTTTTGATAGCCGAGGCTAGAGGTTTTTTTTTGTGATAGTTGGCTTTGATAGTCAGGGCTAGCTGCCGTTTTATGATTTGTGACTTGAATAGCCAGGGCTAGTTACCCTTTGTGATATTTGACTAGGATAGCCAGGGCTAGCTGCCCTTTTGTGATATTTGACTTAGATAAGTAGAGCTAGCTGCCCCTTTGTGTAAATTGGCTTGGATAACCAGGGCGAGCTGTCTTTTTGTGATATTTAGCTTGGATAGCCAGGGTTAGCTGCCTTTTTGTGATTTTTGGTTTGGATAGCCAGAGCTAGCTACCCTTTTGTGATATATGGCTTGGATAGCCAGGGTTATGGACCCTTTAGTGATATTAAATTTACATAGCCAGAATAGAGGGCCTTTTTGCGATAGTTTAATTTAAGAGTCGGGGTTAGAGTTCTTTTTTTATATATAGCTTTGATAGTTAGGGCTAGATGCTCTTTTGAAAAATTTGACTAAGATAGCCAGGGATAGCTTCCCTTTTGTGATATTTGAATTGGATAGCCAGGGCTAGCTGCCCTTTTGTGATCTTTGGCTAAAATAGCCAGGGCTAGTTGCCCTTTTGTGGTATTTTGCTTGGATCGCCAGGGTTATAGGCCCTTTATTGATATTTACCTTAGATAACTAGGGACAGATGCCCTTTTTGTGATAGTTGGCTTTGGAAGCCGGGGTAAGAGTTCTTTTCTGATATTTAGCTAAGATAGTTAGGGCTAGATAGCCAAGATTTGAAGTCCTTTTGTGTTATTTGGTTTGGATAGCCAGGGGTAAAGGCCCTTTTATGATAGCTAATATAGCTAGGACTTGAGACACTTTTGTGATGTTTAGCTTAGGGCAAAATTCACTTTGTGAGCATAAGTTTAGATAACTTTTGATATAGGCCTTTTTGCGATATTAAGCTTGGATATCCAAGGATAAAGGCCCATTAGTGATATTTTGCTTCGTCTAGAGACCATTTTTTGATACGTTGCCAATATTACTAAAGCTAGAGGCCCATTCAAGAAATTTAGCTTTGAAAGCTTAGAGTAGAGACCCTTTGTGATGGTAAGCTTAGAAAACTAAGGATATAGACCCTTTGTGGTATTTAGGTTTAATGGTTAGGTATAGAGATCTTGAAGTTAGTTATCTAGGTTAGATAGTTAGGTAATGAGACACGTTTGTCATATTGTGTAGGTTGAGAAGTGACTTCATGACTTCAAATTGGAACGGACGCTGTTAAAGGTAATATTTACTTTTAATTGTATTTGTTACATATATGTATTTATCTGTTACATGAATATCGAATGAATAGCAATAATTGATTGAATACTACCCTCTTTGTTTGTCTCAACATGTTCACTAAATACATTGTCAATTCCTAAACTGTTTGTGTTGTTGTATTTTGAGATTAGTGAATAATTAGGTTACTCACGTATTGAGTGAGTAAATACAATTATTCAGGTTTTGAAAAATATAAACGTTATTGATTTCAGGAGATTGGTTCAAGTACTAGTAGTACTTTAGTACTTAGGTGGATTAGTTTTGCGGGACACTACTCGTATTAACATGATTTCCTCGTGTTTTTGTTGGTATATGGGGAAAACGATTTTGTTTTCGCCACTCGAGGTTTTGTATTTGGTGAAATAAGAATTTATTTTGAAATGTCTGAAAGCGAAGATATAAATTTGATAATATTTCCCGCCCATCCCATCCCTATTTTCAGGTTTATTTTCCTGTTACATGTGCTCGATTAACATGCATATTTATTTTCATTTACAGAATTCCACCGTTTGATTACCTAACGTAAGTTAGTAACGTATTTGTTACTTTTATGATTTAAGATTTACCGTATGTTTAGTTTCGTTCCAGTTGTTTCATGATGTTTTTCTAAGATACCAGTCATTATTGATGTTGCTGACTTTAAAGACGGTCGTGGCCACGATTGATCAAAGTTACGATCCAGATGTGCTCAGACGCTATAACCAATCTTCCGGCATCCGAATACTGCCTTTTCCTGTGTACATGTTCACCAAATACATTGCCAATTCCTAAACTGTTTGTGTTGTTGTATTTTGAGATTAGTGAATAATAAGTTTACTCACGTATTGAGTGAGTAACAGCATTCATAGAAGAGAACGTTATTGTACTTTTTGTAATTCCAATGATCTAAAAGATTAATTTCATTTTATATTTATATGCTCTTGTTATAATGATATCAGATGGAAATAAATTAAGGAATATGTTTATGTCAGACAAAGCATTTATAAGTTTATAGAAATGTTTATGTCAGTAAACAAAAATACTGTATTTAAATTATCGAAATATATAAGAGAATCTCTTAAAGCTGTACTCTCACAGATATATCTTTTTTACATTTTATTTTTTTTTTGAAAATTAATGTTTTATGACCTTTAGCCGTAAGTTTTTGTTAGCAGTCTTATATTAAAAGAATCTATGAATTTTCGCAAAAATTGGCTCGTTCCTTGGAAAAAAATACAAAAAATACAAAAATTGTCAAAACGTTCAATCTGTGAGAGTGCAGCTTTAAACATAGAACTTCCATTACATATAGTGATTCGTTTATATCAGCTCATCCTCATATTTTATATTTTGCACATAACTTTTTTCACGTATGACAAATTATTCATATCTACATATAGACAGTGCATGTATTTAATCTGCAATTTGTGACATGTTCAGTTCACGTTTGATAAATGTAGTTATATTCTGTGGCTATATATACGTTGTGGGTATACGTCAAATAAAATTATGTTCTGTGTTCTGTTCTATGATATATGTCAGCAGTGTAAAAATGGCTATTTTACGGACAATAGTATTTTCTTGTAGGATTATGATGGGAATATAATAAACCACTTTGTTTCTTTTAAATCCATCTGTTGCGTAATATCTGATAATATAATAAGACGTTTTATGTGCCCTAGACTGGACCTGTTCTTTTCAACAAAGAAATAGACGCTGTAGCTAACGAGTGTAATTATTGCAAGCTAAAGCTTAGAATGAAAGTTATTAAAGCTGGCACAGGAATATTACAACTGCTTTGCATCCCGGTTAGGCATTGTCAGACGGATGTATACCAGTACATCAAATACCATACAGACCAAAAAGGTATCGGTTTGGTTATTTATTTTATTTTTTATTTACTAGTCTTGATGCAAGAACATTTTTGTTATTATTGGAGAATTGTATTGAAGTAATATGTATAAAGCTTTTTTGAGGGTTTTAAGCTACATATTAAAACACACACTTTAATGTATATATATTTATTTTACCAACCGACTAAAACGGTAGTATCGGCGCTCATTTCGTAGGTAGGGTGGGGTAATCCTAATCAAATGTTTTTAGGCCTGAAAGTATAAAGAGTGCTGTACATTCTTACGATTATGGTGTAAACAACGTTGGAAAGATACGGCCAAGGTTATATAGAGGTATGTACTTCTTCAGTTGTCATAGTTTAGATTTCAACTTTTGGCCTACATTTAGAATATAAATACTCATTCATTTTTGTGTTTTGGAGAGTCGAGAATTGAAGATGGACTCAGGTGGACTAGAGTGAGTTTTTAGACGAACTGGTGTTGCCAGATCGCGTCTGATAGTCTTACTCGAATTATGTATGTTGTAATCGATGAATAAAAACATGGAACTGGGAAACAGTGTCTTTGTGTTCAAAGTGAGTTAAGTTGAACTGTTGAGAGTTTGTGTACCGTATAGTATAAGTATGTCGTGAAAAAGGTGTCAATGACGGGGTTTTAGAAGAGATTTTTGCCTTTTTTATCAGCTCTTGCACATGCATTTACAAGATAATGTACATGTCCGCGGATGGGCGTTTGACTTACAGTAAGAAAATGACGACACGCTGATAATTATGTGTTTAATAATTAATACTTTATATGAACCATGTAATAATAGTTATAGATGATTACGACTTGTTTTGAGGCAGTGTCAGTTCCATTGTCAATCAAAGGGCAAGTACACTTTAGTAGAAACAGTTATCTAAATCTCGTTTATTCTTGTAAATGTCGCTGTTGAAACCATTTCTCTCTATTCCTGCAGGTATAAAGACAATTAGTCAGTTAATACATCAATGCGTGTATAACACGTAATAAATTGCGTCAGAAATGTTCCGTCGGAAGGCAACACTTTGCTTCGAATAAAGACTTTAAACAAAGATGTGAGTTGAGGAGCGGAGAGGTAAATAGTTGCTAATTATTTCGTATTCTAATTAACCGTAAAAGTTGTTCTACAGAACTAATGAAGTCCTGTATCAACCTTTAAGAAACTCGCGGAGGCATGCACGGAAAATTGTGTCAAGGCCGTTCCTTTCTCTCGAAAATTAGATAGCTACCGTACAAAAAAGTCACCCAGTACGTAATGCGGCCACACTGTAGTTAAACAATCAATTCCGCTACGATGTGATATGTGCCTCTTGGATATAAAGCAAACCGTCATGCAGGGGTGGTTACAGAAAATGACTTTAGACCTTTTCACGTGCGTCCCTCTCTACCTACGAAGCGAAATGTTTTTGGCATTAAATGTTTACATTGGGGTTTGGGGTTACTCCCCCGACGAAATTTTAACAATTACTTGTCCGAAATTGTGCATTTTGAGCGTATATGTTTTTTCTCTGATATTGACTTAAAAGGTAGGATTCGAAATACACTAGGATTCGAAGCGTTTAGAGCCGGTGCAACCCCCCCCCCCCCCTCCCCCTCTATTTGCTAGTTACATGTTCCTCTTGGGGAAAAGCACAGTGTTGTGCCGACCCGTCTAATGTCAAACAACAGTCTCAATCAAATCAAGATCATTCTTTCTATACTCTGGATGAGTTCGTAAATGAGTATTACTATTCCAAATTGTTAGTGGTTAAATCCAGTTTCACTCTTGCCATAAAGCACCAGTACGAGCACATATGATATAATTGACTTGATAATTATTCTTTATCGTATCATGAAAATGACAAGATAACAATCTTTATCAAAATTTATTTTGCTCTGACTTCGTTTTAAACAAAGTATGTTTGGGGGGATTTGTTCAAAGATATTCAATTTCATGTTTCTGCTACTCTATTAGACTGTTGAGCTGTCTCCAAGTAATCATTTAACCATCATGTTTAAACTGTTTGTTTTTTAACTTATTTGTTTAAATAAGGAACATACGTCTTTTGTTTATTTGAATTAAATAAAGCCCGCCCTAGAAAACGCACAATTTACCGGTGCCCTGATCAGTAATACATGTAAATAAATTAGATTAAAGCAGACCCTTTAACAACAAAAATAACAGTGAAACATGTTGTTTTTACAAAACAGCATTAGAAACCCATTGCTCTACTGTACTGCAAAGGTTTTATTGCTATATAAGTTCAAAGATAAGTAGCAGGAGACAAATAATTGTGATAGGAGTATGTTTCACCAGAGAGCAGGACAGAAAATGCCATATTGGATTAGGTGGGCAACACTTCCCTCATGAATTTGACAAGGTGGACAAAACATCCCAGATCATAATGACATGATGTGTCAAAACATTCCATATCATAACTGGGCCTAGAATACAACCTACATGTTCACCCAATGAGATTGCAGATAGGCAACCATTAAGTATTTCAACGTTCGCGCGTGTTTAAAGGTCCGCCTATTGCCAATCATTCGATACACACTCCCTGCGTCAGATTTTGCGTCGACAATGTATCAGCCAATAAGGTTGTATTCTAAGTCAGTTAGATGACGTGAAGTGAATTCTTAATGATTCAGAAGGACTCGTTTGTTACGCTCACCCCGCCCATTCTTAATTATTAAGAATTCACTTCATGTCATCTTACTTTTACTTGTTCACTGTAGTTTAATTTTTATTACTGGTCTGTTTACTTATTTGCACGTGTCGTCCACTTTTACACATGTGGCATAGGACAGGTGTACTTGAATGATTGTGTCTTCCTTTTTAAATACTTGCCTACTTTCTTCAATTTCCTTTAGAGAAAAGAAATGACATTAATCTGGTAGACTTCCATAAAATCAAGCTAATCTGGAACTGGAATTCATCGGAATAACCTGATGTAGGAATGTTCGATAAAGCATAGATACTTTAATCGAAAATAGGTTTCTCTATGTTGGAGTCCAAATCAGGTATTGTATACTTACAATACTGTTGCGACAAAGTGCGTTTCTTTCACGCCACCCTCTTTTGCAACAAATTTGTTTCAAATGATCGATTAGTTAAGAGCGGGAGCTTGATCAAGGTGTATAATTCATACACCAAGTAATTTTTAATACAACAGAAAATGAAAAGTCGAACTACAGACCTACGACATAGTTCTGGATTGGTCCAAATCTTATAACGACGATACACATTTCAGCAAATAAGACTGATTATTGTTGTATAAAGAATGCTGTAAGAACAGGAAAAAAATCCTGAAGAGGAATAATAGTTAAATATTAACCTTAATCCAGCTTTCATGGACATGAAATGTCATCTAATTCTCCTATTATTGTGACATTTATATGAGCAGCGTTTTTCCCTAAATATATTTTACGACAATTGGCCGTCTTTTTCATTTTACGTTCGTTTCGAGGTTTTATATCCGAGACATCAGCAATTCTCCTCGACATGTGTTAATTAGACGTTAAACAATCATATAAGATTTGGTCCTAAAATACAAATAATAAAATCTTAATTACATGCATAAAAGTCACACTCTTGACTTTACGACATTAAAATTAACACGAACCCATTTTACTTATCCAACATTCTTGGACAGAGAATGTTATCTTAGCCTGCTAGTATTGTGACATTTATATAAGCAGCGTTTTTTCCCGGCAGACATTTTACGACAATTGAACGACTTGTTTCATTAACGGGGATATTCGTTTCGAGGTTAATATCCGACGAGCTTAACCAATTAGCTTACACTGCAAATATTCTCCAACTTCAAAACTTGAAATAGTGATGCGCACATGGTTTGTCATTCTCGAAATTTGGTCATGGTGAAGACCAACATTTTTTTTAAAAAACTTGTTTACGGAATTTAACTTTTGCATCGCTAAGTCATCGGCCTTTTCTTGTGGATTTCTGAAAACAAAAATTATGCGTTAATTTCCTTTTTATGCAAGGGAAACATTCCTTTCTACTTTAGAGATGAACACACCAATTATGAAAGTTAATGGACTCTCTGTATGTAAATTCCTGGCGATATTTTCCTTCCATTGGTTTTGACGATATAGGTTCGTTTTCTTGTTAGGTCAACTTTATTATCAATGGTTTGAGTTGAAATTGTGAAATTCAGTAGACACCCCCAGGAGGTCCCTGTATCTGTCGACGTCTCAATGCCAATATTAAACGTCAAACATTGACCTTCTTGGACAGGAAATGTCATATAATTCTTCTAGCATTGTGACATTTATATCAGCAGCGTTTTTCCCTGAAGACATTTAACGACAATTGAACGCCTGTTTTCATAACCGGGGATATTTGTTTCGAGGTTGTTGTCAGACGATCTTAACCAACAAGCTTACACTGCCAATTACCTTCAAGTTAGAAACAGTCAACTTGAAATAATGATGCACACATGGTTGGTCTTCCATCTATTTAGGGCATGTTAAAGACCCACAGTTTTTAAAACTCGTTTGCGGAATTTAGTTTTCGCATCGCTACGACGCCGGCCTTTTCTTGTTTGTTCGTTTTTAAAAACAAAAGTATGCGTCGGTAAAAGTTTTAAAAGGGAAACTGTTCTTTGTACATTAGAGATGAAAAAATTAATAATGATAGTTTAGAGACTCCCTGTATGTAAATTTCTGGTGACATTTTCCTTCCATTGGTTTTGACAAATTAGGCTCGTTTTCTTGTTCAACTTTATTTTCAAAGGTTTGAGTTAAACTTAAGAGTATCAGTAGAACCTCCCATGAGGTCCCTGACCGTGTCGTCGTCTCAATGCCAATATTAAACATTAAACATTGACCGTCTGGAAGCGTGGACTAACAGTATGACATCCTGTAAGTGTGAATTTGACGTCCTAATAGTATGGTAGCACGCATATGTCCCTACGCAATTGTTTACAGACAAATGGAAAAACATATTTATTTGACAAGTTAGAAACGAAACTTTCGTTTTCATCATTGTTTTGGCGTCTTCAAAGACGTGTTGAACTCTGGGAGGCCATATATATTGTATGGGCATCATATCATGCCAGTAAATTGGATTGTCTGTCAATCAACGTCATGATACGTATCTTTAACCACATACATTATGACATTATTAAGATATTTCTGTGTGTCAAATATTGAGGGAGTATAGGCATTATGTGCACTTTTATTGAGTACCGTGAAACACTTTTGTCTCAAATGCAAAGATGACATATACCTAGAGGTGTGTTATACTATGTCATCCACGACTTAGTTATCTCGTGAGCATGGGTTAGTTGTGATGTGACAACGACTTACTATCTCGTTTGCACGACTAAGTTATATCTATATCGTGACCACGACATACTTATTCGTGGGAAGTAGTCACTATGCCGTGGGAACGAGTCAGTATGCCGTGGGAACGAGTCAGTATGCCGTGGGAACGAGTTGATAATTCGTGATCACTAGATCACAAATGTCAACTATATTAAACCGCACGTTTTGCTATGCTTCCCTAGTTCATTTTTGGAATTGCTTAATGTAAAATGTACGTAACTGATTATCTTGTAGCGTTACCGCATATTTGCACGATTACCGCCCTTTGTTATAAATTTACCATTTATTTTAACAAAGCTAAATGTCTGGCGGTGTTTTTCAAAGGTTAGTTTTATATTTCAGACTTATTTATTTCATACAAATATTTTATTAGCGACAATAATACTTTAAGGAATCATGTTAAACATTATTTATTAACCGAGAGTTGTTTTCATAAAGAGTATGAGGAAAAATAGAGCTGTCTCCCTTCCAGTTTTCGCAAAGTGGAATATACCCGTTTTACAAATGTTAATAATGATTCTAATGAACTCGTCCGCCCGGGGAGTATATAAGCGCGTCGCTCAGCTGAAAGTTCCGTGGTCTTGAGGAAACACAATTGACTATCAATCAAGGGGTCGCACGTTCGATCCCCCGTCGCATCACTAAAAAAACTAATCGTCTTCCGGGAGGGACGTTAAACGGGGGTCCCGTGTGACAGTGCTTTCACTGGTGCACGTTAAAGAACTAGGGTAGCTCTAACCAGGGTTACATTCTGTCTGTGCACTATGCTCCAAAAACCTAAAATGACTAACAATCTTAACGGAGCCCTCGCGCTGAATGGGCAAGGCCCGAGTGTGAGTATAAATAAGCTTACACACCCGAAAGATAATACCTAAACAAGATTTAATACCACATAAAATATGATGGTATGTAAGGAACAGGGTTTTAAGCAAGTTCATAACACTAATTAATCAACAAGTTCACTCAAAATATAACATTTTCAAATGATCCATGCCCAGTACAGACACGCGAAATGTCAAATTTGCAGATATAATCAAGTAATAAATTAAAAATAAACCAGCACGATCATTATATACGCCGAGAACCACTTGCTTTCGGTCCTTTTTCAAAAGGGTGGCAATACAATGACTGCTTTAAATATAAATATATTTCTGAGTAGGTTCATAAAACTAATCAAACTAAGTTTAAAAGAGCAAAAAAGGCACGATCATTGTATACGGCGAGAACCACTTATTTGGACCCTTATCAAAGGATGGTAATACAATGACTGCTTTAAATATAAATATATTTCTGAGTAGGTTCATAAAACTAATCAAACTAAGTTTAAAAGAGTAAAAAAGGCACGATCATTGTATACGACGAGAACCACTTATTTGGACCCTTATCAAAGGATGGTAATACAATGACTGCTTTAAATATAAATATATTTCTGAGTAGGTTCATAACACTAATCAAACTAAATTTAAAAGAGCAAAAAAGGCACGATCATTGTATACGGCGAGAACCACTTATTTGGACCCTTGTCAAAGGGTGGTAATACAATGACTGCCTGATCTTTTTACCATTTAAAAAAAGGGAAAAAAGGCACGATCAATGAATTCAACGTAAACTTAAAATAACGAGCACGATCATTGTATACGCCGAGAACCACTATCTGGACCCTTTACAAAAGGGTGGTAATACAATGACTGCTCGCTGAATACAAATAATTCAAAAAAAACTTAAAATATAAAATAGTAAAAACTATTAATAAACTAAAATTAAAAAAGAAGGAAAAAAGGCACGATCAAAGACTTCAACGTTAACTTAAAATAACGAGCACGATCATTGTATACGCCGAGAAACACTATCTGGACCCTTTGCAAAAGGGTGGTAATACAATGATTGCTCTCTGAATATAAAAATAATTTAAAACTTAAGTTCTATATATACATATGTTTATGTATGTGTGTATTTTACTGTTTGAAAATACACGAAAAGGACTCAATGGACTTCTGCATGATATCAAGAACGATATAATGATCGACTTTTCAACATTACCGAGCCCGGAAAACAAACACTCTATCTCCGGAGTTGAACACGTATAATGTGGATTTCAATTACTTGTAATAGTTATAAATTATTTTAAAGATGTATAATCTACGTTGTGGTGACAAAACATTTCTTTTCTTTTCTTCTTTCGTTTTCACATGAAAGGATGAGGTATAACAGAGTATGATGTAACACAAAGATCTTACTAGAAACCTTTAAAGTCACCACAACAGAATAACGCCAAACGAAACCAAAATAATTTGCACCCGGAATAGTCAAAAAAGAAACCAGTATCGGAAAAAATATCAAAATTATAAAGGCTCAAGGACCTAAAAAAAAACATATGTATGTACATGAACATTTAAGACAACAATGAGAAAAATAAGTCATCTAAAAGTATAACTAAAAATGTCAACACATCCTTTGGTCTTAAATAAGTTTTAGAATTTAAAAAGTGAGGCAACTCAGGATTCGACAACAAAGACGTCGGTTCATATAATTATATACGATTGTAGACTGGACAAAACGTCCTGTTCTCAAAACACATTCGTGCCAAAGAACTGTCCGTGAGTCTTCCTCATCCTTTTAAAAATCCCAAACTTACAATAGTTCAAAATTTTAAGACACGCGTGCTATACATCTCGAAATTACAACAAGTTAAGACCAAAAGAAATAAAACCATATCCAATAGACAGAGCTGTGGGACCACTTTAGATGTCATTCATCGTAGGGCCTGTGGCATTTGGGGTTCAAAATTACTAATTTGGCGAGTATCCCACAAAAAGGTGGGAATAAAACTCCCCCTTTGGCATCAAAAATATGTTTCAGTCACACTAGGGGATGTGACGGGGTCAAGCCATAATGCAGATACTATAGGGCGCGGGCAGACCTTTATAACCTCAACAACAAACAAACAAACAAACGAGTTTCATTCTGTGTTTGACCGCCGTCGAGGTAACATCAAACAGTAAACCAGAAATCGTCTTTTGAAGGCAAATAATTAGATTCTTGACCTTCTGGCTGTTTAGTATTGATCACAGAGCATTGCGATCTGTGGGATAAAAAGGCACCAGGAACTTGACATCTATAGGGTTATCTAGCGTTCCAGTTCAAGTAGCCAGATACATAGAGCATTACGATCTAGTCTGGTGAACGGAGCTGGTGGCTAGAAACTCTAGTAAGCCTCACACCTTGCATCTGCGTTGGCCACAGAGCATTGCGATCTGTGCGCTGACAAAGGTTCAGGTATTTTGCATCGCCAATAAACAAGCTCCCGTAAGACAAAGCCATTCATCATTAAAGTGACTGAAATGATAAACCAATGCATAATCTTTGAACCCTGATTATTTGGTTGATTATGTTTCAACTCACCAATCAGTTTTCAAATCATTTGTTTCAATCATAAAGCAAAGTAACCTGAGGAAAGTTTATATAAGAGCGATCTACGACACCGATTGAACATACAGCCGGCACGCTACAATCCGTCCCATCGGACGCATTTGTTTAGGTTCATCTGTCAATAATACAATTTGATTGTTCAATACCTAATTTCTAAAAATATCACCGCACATGTTGAAAACCTTTATTTGTATACGCACTTATGCGTACTTATGCGTTTCGTAACTAGATATAGCGTCTTCAACGTTAGTGCGGAGAAGGTACATGACGGGAGCTTATTCCAATTGTCAATGACCAGGTTTTGGAAAGAAGTTTTTCCTTTTCATCAGCTCTTGCACATGCATTTACAAGTTAATGTTCATGTCCACGAGGGGGGATCACACTTTGACTTACAATAAAGAAACGATGACATGCTGATAATTATGTATTTTATAATTAATACCTTATATTTACCACAAAATGATATTTATTGATGATTCCGACTTGTTTTGGAAGTTCAAATGTCAATCGAATCTGGCACACATCAGTTGAAACAACTATCTAAAGCTTGTTTTATTATTTTTTTGGTAGATTTACGCCTTTTCTTTAGTTGCATAATTTATAATGTAGAGCAGATTTGGCGGTGAATGCAAAAATTTATATTCGAAGAGAGTATTTTGTTGTTCTACATGAATTGGTGCAGTCGTGAATCTCATTGACAACTATTCGCTACACATTTAAAAATGTATGTGACAATATTCAAATAAGAAATAAAGCGTTTACGTTAGATATTCTACTTCTTTTATCATGTTCTTTCTAATATAAAACCCAGCAAGCACAATTCAGTACCTAAATGTGCATATTGTTGTTGATATGCATTCCCATGCTAAAAGAGATCAGAAAAGCGTAATTCAAAAAATCATAACATCATTATGAATGGCAAATTTAACGATGTCATCCCAGTAACTGTACTATGCAAACGTACCGAGGTAGCTTAAATAATCCTAATACCCACTTTTTGTTGATTTTTAACGAAAAGTACCCTAAAAATTTATCTTTCGGTGCTTTTTTTATACAACCAACAATTGATTGTATAAGCTAAAATGATATGTTCACAAGGCCGCGACAATTTACCATCACACGACATTCATTAATTGATAACGCTTTAACAACGCCTAGGCGATTTAACTTTCGCTCCAAAATGCCTCGTGACTACGTAGAGGGCGGAGCTAGTGAGTCAAATAAATGCGAACACCAAACACGTTCGAGTTTATTATGGCGTTATACAGATCTACAGAAAATGGTGCAAGATTTCTCGGCCTGCGGCCTGCCGCCCTCGCTCCATTTTTTGTAGATCGCTTAAATGAAGTCTAACACATACGTTACTTTCGTGATCCATATTCTATGTCGTAATACTGTTGAAAACTGTTCTCTCTATTCATGAGAACGTTTCGAGGATAAAGCAAATTAGCCAGTTAATAAATGGTAGACAGTATCCAGATGCGGTTTTCAACTCGGTTACAATGTCAAAAAATATATTGCCTTTCCTCCCCGTATCAGAATGACATTAATAGAGACATACAATGGCGAGAGTCTAGGAGCGGAGAGGTCCATAGTTGCCAAATATTTCGAAATTTATCCCATGAAGTATCGTTAGAAGGAATTATTCATTGATCCAGATGTAGAAACTGACATGTTCGTGAAGTTGGCAGACTGGCAGCCGAGCAGCCCAGCAGCGTGAAGTCAGCAGCCCAGCAGACATGTTACTTCCTAGTTTCTGGGATACTTCAGCATAGATCGGACTTTCAAATGTACTCTTTGAAACAAAATAAAGTCGCAGTAATAGTAAAATATTAGGCTCAGGCCGTTCCTTTCTTCCAATTAAGACATAGCTACAGAAAAAACAACGTCACATTAATTGTATTTACAAAAATCTGGTGCATTGTGATCTATGACGATGACATTAAGACTCTTGGAAACAAAGAAAACCTGGTATTCGCAGTGTTGAGCCGGCCGCGGGTGTCAATGAACATTCACAATCAAAGTCATTATTTTCATACTCGGGATGAGTTCGAACGGTTATTACTATTTCAAATTGTAAGTGTTTGAATCCAGTTTCTCTCTTGCCATAAAGCACCAGAACGATCACAAATGACATAATTGACTCAATAATTATTTTTTATCGCATCACAAAATGACAGGATAAGATATGTATGCGAAAATATTAAACACAGTATTAGTTCTTTGAAATGTAAATACCCAATCATTTTGCTGCTTATCTATTAGACTGTTGAGCTGTCTCCAAGTTATCTTTTAATCATCATGTTAAAAGTGTTGTTTAATTGATAAATAATTGATATAAGGAGCATACGTCTGTGCATATGTTAACCAAATGTAGCGCCAGAACTAGAGAATAAAAGATTCATAGGCGCTGATCAGTAAAACATAAATAAATTTAATCAAAACTTTTGAACAACTAAAAAACTGTAAAACACAGTGTGTTTTTACAAAAAAAACAACATTAATATACTTAAAGACAAAGCGTCCACTAGATCAGTTCACAGCGATCAATTAAGTAGCAGTAGACAAATAATAGAAATGGGAGATATGTTAAAGGGTCTGTACACCAGATTGGCACCAAAAAAAGTTTTTTTCTGTAACGGATCTCAGGACAATTATTTAATAAAATGCTTTACTCTTTGATATCATAATTGTAAAAAGACATACCAAAATGTAAAATAAAAAATCGAGTCGGAGACCGGCTTCGAACCGGTGTCGCCATATCACGTGATAATATCGACTAGCCAATCACACATAAGGAATTAATTCTACTAGGTAGACATACCTACTAATCTTTTTTAATGGAAAAATACGAAAAAACTGCGAAAATAAATTAATTGTAAACTTCAGTTAGTAAGTTTCAATGCATTGTACACATCGATACCAAGTTTATGTTAGTTTTGGACAATTTTCTTTTTTCCCCGCTGTTTCATCATACGGAGTACAGCCCCATTAATGTCATCATTATAGATCAGACCACATAATAACGCACTTCCATTATCTCAAGATTATAGGTACATGTACTTAATTTTTAAATGGGAAATCTATAAGGACCTTATCAGTTGCAATGGTAATCTTCATATAATGGGAAATCTATAGGCCTCAATCGTATGATAGAAAAAAGTATTCAGCTCTTCTCTATGGAAACAATTGTATCTATATTACCATATCTAACCACTTATTTATTTCAATTCCATACCGTTCAGGTCAAGGAGATTTGCATTATTTGAAGGAGTTTAAAGAGAACTGCTAGACCATGTTATAACAAAAAATGAAACCATGTGCCTTGCGATATTTCAAAATAATATTTTATTTCCCCCTTTACATGATTATATGTAAAACAAAGGACCACGAGGCGGTTCCACTTTGGACAAGAAGGTTTGTAGGTGTATTCTTATAAAAGTATATGTTAAACAAGTGACCCCCCCCCCGGGGGGGGGGGGGGGGGCGACTAGTTCTGCATTCCAGGTAACTCGAATTTTAGAATAGATTTAGGAATCAATCCTTATAATTCTTACATTTTTTTGCGTCTAATTTAATTATTTCAAATTTAAGATATAAAATATTTCAGGAAATATCACAGATAGAAATCTGTTATCGACATTTAAAACCATTTTTTGACAGTACATGCCCCAGTATCATCATTAACCTGGAATTTATAAATACAAACATTATTGGCAAGTTGCATAGACTTAGGGCAAACATTCTAACCTAGCTGCATAGACTTAGGGCAAACATTCTAACCTAGCTGCATAGACTTAGGGCAAACATTCTAACCTAGCTGCATAGACTTAGGGCAAACATTCTTACCAAGCTGCATAGACTTAGGGCAAACAATTTAACCTAGCTGCAAAGACTTAGGGCAAACATTGTGTCCAAGCTGCATAGACTTAGGGCAAACATTCTGCCCAAGCTGCATAGACTAAGGGCAAACATTGTAACCAAGCTGCATAGACATAGGGCAAACATTCTAACCTAGCTGCATAGACTTAGGGCAAACATTCTAACCTAGCTGCATAGACTAAGGGCAAACATTCTAACCTAGCTGCATAGACTAAGGGCAAACATTGTAACCTAGCTGCATAGACTAAGGGCAAACATTCTAACCTAGCTGCATAGACTAAGGGCAAACATTCTAACCAAGCTGCATAGACTAAGGGCAAACATGTTTACCAAGCTGCATAGACTTAGAGCAAACATTCTAATAAAGCTGCATAGACATAAGGCAAACATTGTAACCTAGCTGCATAGACTAAGGGCAAACATTGTAACCTAGCTGCATAGACTTAGGGCAAACATTCTAACCTAGCTGCATAGACTAAGGGCAAACATTGTAACCAAGCTGCATTGACTTAGGGCAAACATTCTAACCTAGCTGCATAGACTTAGGGCAAACATTGTAACCAAGCTGCATAGACTTAGGGCAAACATTGTAACCTAGCTGCATATACTTAGGGCAAACATTTTAACCTAGCTGCATAGACTTTAGGCAAACATTCTTACCAAGCTGCATAGACTTAGGGCAAACATCCTTACCAAGCTGCATAGACTTAGGGCAAACATTCTAACCTAGCTGCATAGACTTAGGACAAACATTGTAACCAAGCTGCATATACATAAGGCAAACATTCTAACCTAGCTGCATAGACTAAGGGCAAACATTGTAACCTAGCTGCATAGACTTAGGGCAAACATTCTAACCTAGCTGCATAGACTAAGGGCAAACATTGTAACCAAGCTGCATATACTTAGGGCAAACATGTTTACCAAGCTGCATAGACTTAGAGCAAACATTCTAATAAAGCTGCATAGACATAAGGCAAACATTCTTACCAAGCTGCATAGACTTTGGGCAAACATTACCAAGCTGCATAGACTTTGGGCAAACATTACCAAGCTGCATAGACTTTGGGCAAACATTGTAACATCAAGTGTTATCAAAGGTTTGAGCTAGTGACAAACTGTTTAAACGTACATTGCCTAGTATCCAGAACAAACTTATGAGTGTAATTGTAAGACTGTTAAAGATTGTGCAGTAATCAGATGGTTCTCTTTCACCAAGAAATAATTTTGAAAGGATATGTATATTTCCCTTCCATTTTCATAATTGCATGGAGAGAGACACCCAAAGGAGTCCGTCTCAAAGAGATGCATTTTACGTTTATCAAATTGTCGTCTCCTGAAGTCACATTAAAAAATGTTACTCACATGCACACATGTTAGAAATGGCACTGACAAATCACATGCCACTGACAAAACATCTTTGATATATCAACGCCTGGATATTTTTATATTATAAAATATTCCATCTGAAAATAAAGTTGGTCAATAAAGGTGTTTATAACCTGCTTTAGATTTAGCGTTATCGAAATGACTTGTTGTTCACCATAAAACACATTTATATGAATTAATATAAATGTTATGACACTTTTAAGTGTTTTTTATTCAAATGTTCATGTGTAAACTTTGAACAAGATGGAAAAAGTTCGGAACATTTTGTTCATTTTAGCTATGACCAATTTCCTTTTTTGTTGAAAAAGCTTTAAAAACAAATGAGCAGTTAAGGTTACAAAGCTTTTTTATTATTTTCACATCTCCTTTACAGAAACATAATGAAAACAATGCAGTTACTGTAAATATGCTGCAATTTATTAAAGTCAAACTCACGATTTAGGTCTAAACACAAGGTACATGGAATTTGATTATATGTACGAATAACAAACAAATTAAAAGAAAAACGATAATTGTCTTTATAAGTTTGTAGCGAATCCCTTAAAAACATGTAAAACAAAATCATTTTAAAGTTGACAACTTTCGCTGCTTTCAATGTTAACAACTTTCTCTGCAATGTTGACAAATTCCAATAAAATCATGACCATTGTTTAATGCGCGTTATGTTGCATCTGTTACATATCTGATGTCTCAATGGTCCAGACTTGAAGACCTCGTCTAGCAATACGGAGGTCCCAGAAGTGAATGATGCTGGGAATATAACCATGTAAACCTTTTCCCATCTTTCATTATTGTAAAAATAATATTTTAAAATATTTTAAAATTTAAAATAAGATCATGTTTGATTTCTTCAATACAGCATGTTATGAGCCTTCAAGAAGATATCCGGTTATGTCACGTGCCAGTCCTGTGCGACTTTTTATGTTTAAGAATCTCAATAACAGACAGTGACAGTTGTTTATCACAGTCTGCACAGAAGTAGGACTTCCGGTGTGGGTTGAGTTGGCCCTCTCGCTCTTCCGCTAGTTCGTTTTCAATCTCGGTTTTGGTAGCTGAATAAAACAATAATAAATTGGTTTTTGAATCTTTTAATTAATAAACTAATTTTATTTTAGCTTGATTGTGAAGACAAAAAGCTGATATGCAATATTGTCCAATTCATTGACTGGTGCCCTTTTTTTCAAGTTCCCTGGATGAGACCTCTAGGCTAAGAGGGGACCCCAGTTAACCACTCCCACCTTCATTTAGAATCTTCGTCACATATTTTGTTGCATCATACGACTGTTCAGCTTCATAGACATGTAAATCATTTAATACTTAAGTGGTTAAGCATTTTGGGTGAATAATATAGATTTTTTTCATTTTCTAAAGTCAAATACTTGATGTCTGGACAGGACAAAATTTAATTGAAGAATGACAAGATGGGATTAACACATAAGCAACTATAGGTGACTGCACATAACAAGTAGTTCCCTATAATTATAACATTTTAGGCTAAAATTTGGCACATGATCAATGCCATTACTAAATGGCAAGAATTAATTAAAGGCAGACTAATGGACCTTGATACACATACTATGCATATTGTCAACATGGTACCGTGTGCTATGTTTCAACATGGTACCATTTCTGAGTTGGGCATGCAAAATCGTGTATGCAAAAAGAAAACACCCATGGCTACAACAAAACAAAAAAGCTCAAAATGAAATAAGCAATTACCAGTAATATTTTTGGCCTGGCACGCAGCCTCGTGCTCTAGTCTCTCTGCTATAGAGACAACCATGGACTCATTACAGCGAGGACAAGCCCAGTGTCGCTGCATGTTGACGGTGAACTCCCCCACCACTGATGCTGTCCCATCATCTACCAAACTGAATGAGTTACACAGTCATTACAATCTCATTAAAATCATAGCATAGTAAACTGTTTGCCATTACATGTATAAACCAGAGTGCAAGAAAATATGTCTTAGTTAATAAGTAAAGCACTTAATTACACATACCTAAACCTACCTTACATTAGAGTTGAATACTCCCATAAGCCTCAGGAATGGTTAAATGTTGAGTTCAGGAATATACGAGTGAAATGTGAAAGAAATGGATGGTAAATTACAAACCATGCTGACCAACATTCCTTTGAAGTTTCATGAGTTTAGGTGTAATAATTTTGATGCTACTTTCAGATATTTTAATGCTAAGTAAAAAGCCATAACTATTGTTAACTGGAGTAAAATATGACAGAAATGACAGATGCACAACAACCAATGCTGAACAACATTCCTATGAAGTTTCAAGTGTGTAGGTGCAATATATTTTACGCTAAATATGACACAAGATTCTTATGACGTGATAAGAGGAACACAACTCCACTAAACCTCCCATATTTATAAATATATCTGGGGGTATAATTACTTGTATTTTAATCATTTGTCTTTAATTCACAGCCAAATCTAATACTTAAGATGCTTTTTCCAACAATCTCAATCTCCTGTGATTACCAAGTACAGTTTATTTACCAATTATTTCTAACAATAGAACCTTGTCAGCTTTTTACAGCTGTAACAAATCAATTTGCTCAAAGAATAGATATGAAAATTATAATAATGGACACACAGCAGTACAAGTGACCTACCATAAAATTTCATCAACTTGGCACAGGGCAGTTGTTTTTCAATAAATATTCATTATCTAAGAATGCGAATGACAAAAAAGACGTAAATGGAAAAATATTATCTGCAAGAAAATGCAGGAATATGTTATTCAAGATGCGGCTATCCACTACAGTTACCAGACCTTGCTTCTTTCCATATCTATCTTAAGGAACATTATACCGGTATTCACTAGATAAAGCCAAAATGGGACATTTTTCAAAGATAACAGCCACGTCAATAAAATGTTTCAGCTAATCTATGGATACTTATGGTTAAGGAATAAATAATGTATTTTGTGTTCCAATCACTCTTAATTGAAAAGCTTTTGAGGAGTAAAAATACAGTATAACCTTGATATAAAAACTGGAAAATATTTTGTAATGATAAGAGATATTCAATTTTCAGAATCCTAATCAATTATCCCTGACTTGTTAGGCAAATACTCCATTTTCGACAAATCTCAATCATTGTTTAAATCCAACTGACAATATTTTAAATAGTCAAACATGATCAGGACATATGAACTCTTAAAGGCCCCTGGCCCCAATATCACGAAAATACTTAAGTCAAATCTCAATCTCAGTCCATATAACATCAAACTTTAAGGTAAATCATGTATGTCTTAAAGTGATTCTATCATAGATTATGTTGATTAAAATCTTTGGTAAAAATTCCAATGGAATAATATTCTACAGCCCCCCAAAAAAGTATTTGATGAGAACAATCCATTATTTTTTAACAATTACTCAAGTATATATTTTGGTCTAGAATTATAGAAATATTGACAAAAAATTTATCAACGTATTCTATTGTAAAAATAATGTTTTTAAAAAGTATACAAATATGCAAGATTTTGAATCATAATATACTTTTTTGTGGTAAAATGAGTTGAATCTGAGATTGAGACCTGACTTTAAGATGCACTCTTACTTCCAAATAATTAATATATTCCATAAATTCATTATTTAGTAAGAAATTAAAATTTATGTTTGTTATACATGTGTATGTATTGGTTTTAAATATGAGTGTCACTTTAAAATACTATAGTGAGTATCTAAATATACCAGCATATTCAGCGATTATGCACTTAAAATAGAAAGCAAAACCAAACATTACCATCCATGTGTGAGGTACTCATTCATTTGTATTCCGCCTTTGATGGGATGTGGTCTGCTACCCTCACTCGATGCGGGTAAAATGTTCTCTGGTGACTCACCTGTAGCATTAAAACCAAAGTAGTCATATTTCATATTCTTATAACAAGGGGCATGATTGAACCATTATATTCAAGCAAATAATGAAAAAATGTATCAAAATACAGTCGAAACCCGTTGGCTGGATATCTTTTGGTTTGATGGTCAATTTTTTTATTCTGTTAAGCTTTCCAGCTTGGCTCAATATTCACGAGGCATGAAGTATATTGGCAGGTCCTTGGGATATCAACAGAAAGATTACTATTTGGGGGGGGGGAGGGGGGGAGGGGGGGGATGGGGTTGTTGTTTTTAAGAAAAGAAGGAAAAAGAACAGAAAAAAAATAATGACCAGGGACCATATTCAATAATCACCTTTGATTGAAACAGACATTAAGAGTAGAATCTGACCATTTTGATTGGACAGTAAAATTCATTGACTGACAAATAGACTAAATGGAATTAATGAGGCATATCTAAGGATAAGGATAAGAACTCTATTTAATACGAACCCAACTGGTGAAATAAACTGTAAAACACCCATTACTGTTAGGCAGATAATGCTTTATCTTAAACACCATTTATTATTCATAAGATCTGTCCAAAACAGGGAAAAAAGCGACCTAATTACAGAATAACTCACCGATCCCGTCAGGGCCAACATAGACATTTTTCATCTCAGCAGCAAGCACTCGTCGTAGCTTGTATCGTACATCGCTGCTAAGGAACTCGGTCAGTTTAGCAGCCAGTATTCTCTCAAGTTTCCGCGATCTTCCGCTAACTTGCCTCTCAGATTCCATCGAGAGAAATGTATCTGTGAACAAGAATAAATATAACCAAGGGTAAGGGAAAAAAGAGGTAGAAATCTTATTCTGATTAACAGTATTGAAAACAAGCAATAATTGAAATTTCTGATTAAGACCAACATCCCTTTAAAATGTGAGGGTCGTACTGTCATAGGAAATTTCTTGACCAGCCTCTCTACCAGGTCCCAGAGGACATTAGGCTCAAGAGTTTTCTTGTTATAAATCACAAAAACGTTTTGTGTTCAAGGACACAGCTACCATAATCTTTGACCACAAAATCAGTAGGGGTCATATGCTGGTCATAACAAACCTCTCAACCAAGTTTGATAATCGTAGACCTAAGCATACTCTAAATATCTATCGACACGTATTTTATGTACAAGGATACCGTGACCATGACCTTTGACCTCGAAATCAATAGGTGTCATCTGCTGATCATGACCAACCTCCCTTCCAAGTTTGAGGACCTCAGGCCCAAGTGTCTTTAGTTATCAAGTACACACGGTTTGGTCTACCGATTGACAGACTGACATATGCAACACAACAAACCCCACTTCAATATCTTTGAATGTACATGTATATCTACAATACACATGTACTTGTATGTCATTACAATGACATAAATCATTTGTCCCTGCATACAGGGTCTTTTGATACAAGCATCGTGTCTTACACATCTTTTATACTGAGGTAATGACATGTCAAGTGAAGACACTATTATTTCAGCTGTCTTATTGAATACTTTATCTTGCTTCAATTACAGTGAAGAGCAATAAAAACTCCAATAGTATCATCTTGGGATTAGTTAAGCACATATTCTAGACAGACTAATGGAGCGTTCTGATCCTGTAAATAATGAGAACACCTTTCAACAATAGCTGCCTTAGCAACAGGGAAATTGGTTGTCAGCCTTCTAGACAAATCCGCCTGCTGTTGATGACATATAATAAATATGTTTGTAAAACAGAAAAATTACACAGTAATCTCAATGAATATTATTTTGTCATGACTCTGGAATGGGAACAAGTCTTATATCATTGCTGTGACCATCAAATTTGACAGGGGTGTGAATTAGATGGCGACTATTATTATAGACAGCAAACTCAAATTTGCCCACTTTATTGGGCTTTATTGAGATGGTCCTTACTTTCCAGTTTGAGGAGATTCTGTCAGTTGACCCTTGTTTTCTGGTCTAAGTTAAAGGCGGATCAGTAACTTCCAAGTCTATGTATTAAGAGATTCTGTCAGGTAAGCCTTCCCTTTGGGTACTTAGCTTCTATCCTAAGTTTGAGGAGTTTCTGTCAAGTGGTCCTAATCTTCCAGCCCAAGTTTGAGGAGGCTCTGCCAGTTTACCCTTATCTGCAATGCTAGTTTTGAGAAGGTTCTGCCTGGAGGACCTTACCTATGAGTGTAAGTTTGAGAAGGTTCTGCCAGGTGGCCTTCACCATCCAGTCTAAGTTTAACAAGGTTTCGCAGGGTGCCCCCTGTCTTTGAGCTCAAGTTTGATGATGTTCTGCCAGATGACCCTTATCTTCAAGTCAAAGTTTGAGGAGGTTCCGCAAGGTTACCCCTCCATTCAAGCTCAAGTTTGAAGATGTTCTGCCAGGTGGCCCTTACCTTCTAGCCTAAGTTTGAGGAGGTTCTGACAGGTGGCCCTTACCTTCTAGCCTAAGTTTGAGGAGGTTCTGCCAGATGGCCCTTATCTTTTAGTCCAAGTTTGAGGAGGTTCTGCCAGGTTGCCCTTACCTTCTAGCCTAAGTTTGAGGAGAATCTGCCTGGTGGACCTTACCTTCTAGTCTAAGTTTGAGGAGAATCTGCCTGGTGGACCTTACTTTCTAGTCTAAGTTTGAGGAGATTCTGCCTGGTGGACCTTACCTTCTAGCCTTAGTTTGAGGAGAATCTGCCAGGTGGACCTTACCTTCTAGCCTTAGTTTGAGGAGAATCTGCCAGGTGGACCTTACCTTCTAGCCTAAGTTTGAGGAGAATTTGCCAGGTGGACCTTACCTTCTAGCCTAAGTTTAAGGAGGTTCTGCCAGGTGGCCCTCAGCTGTATTACACTGGACATAACTTCCTGGGCTTCCTCCTGCTCAGGTATCACCAACTCAAGCCACCCGTCACATATTAACCTGGGGTATAAACATGTCATTATTGACCTCAAACATATAGATATGATTTTTAACAATAACATTTATTTAATAACAGTTTATCAAAACTAATTTCAGAAAACAATTACATACGTTTTAAACAACAACAACATTTATTAACTAACAGTTATACAAAACTAATTTAACTTAAGTAACGGTCACATTAAGATACCTTTAATAAAGAATCCTGTCGAAAATTTCACAAAATATTTTCACTGATCCCGGCATTTTGAATGTCCAAATAATTCATACCAACACACTATATGTGCATTTTTTAAATCAAACAACTCTTTCAGGATAGTTCCCTAAGAAAGGTTGGCATAGTATCCTCATATAATAATGTAATTAAATCTAAGATTTTAGAAATGATTTAGCACTGCAAGACGAATTTATGAAGACATGTTAAAGAAACTTTCACTTAGAGTGACACTCTAATTCAAAATCAATTCATACACATGTATAACAAACATAAATTTTAAATGATAAACCTTTAACTACTTACTAAATAATGCATTTTGGAAGATATAAATTACTGATAACAAGATTGTAACTGTGATCTTAATAGCTAAAAATGCAAAAATGTTAAATGATTGGTGAGTGCTAAAAGATTTACTGTGATCTACTATCGTCTCATAAGGAAGTAATACCGAGTTTTCTGCATCTTTTTTTCAAATTAAACATGGTATCCTTCATAACAACCAAAGTTTTCGATATTTGTTCATCCTTTTTGGTAAATTAAACAAATGTTTTAATTGTGGAACATCTTATTTGGGAGTAACATTTCATCTTTGACCACAATTACGTTGATTGTTTTGCGTGTTAATCTATCATCCAATTCCTTTTTCTGAATATATCAGACCATTCTTGTTTCATTCTTGTCTGAAGATTTTTATTGGGTAATGAAATTAATAACAGGGAATGAAATAGAACTATATCTCGCCATGAATAAATAACATTCAATTACGAACATATCTTGTCGTATATTATCAGGTGTCAGACGTATCACAATAATTCTGTGCTATTTCGAAGCAAAACCAAAATCATACAATCGGAATCAAGAAATAAATTTCATCAAACAAATAACCTACCAATTTGCTAAGTGAATGTTTTATTTGAAACATATCTAATCTATTAAATGGAAAAAGTAAATATTTTCTGCATTATTCACGACAGCTTTGTTTTTGAGTTAAGTATAGTTCACTTTTTACATAGCCGTGTTTTAATGCTAAGACAACAAGCTTTCCAAATGTATGCGAAAAGGATTGGTAAATCTCTAAGACCGTCGAGTCCAGGACTTTTATTTGGTTTCACCTCATTAAGTGCTTTTGTAGCTTCTTCATAAATAATTTCCCCCTCGCAATTCTCAGCTAATTTTGAATTTAAAGTAAATTCTAAGACAACATTACTTACATAGTGATCATAATTCCTATCATGTTTAAAGTCTGATGTGTACAAATCTTTATAGAATATGACTTCAGAATTAAGTATATCTTGAGTCATCGTCGCCAACCACGGTACTTTCTTCGGTTACACTTCATGCATACTGTTGTGACAGTTGACTGACAAAATCTCGTTTTAATGAATATGCACGAGGGAGGAGAAACAACTTTTCTTCCAATAAATTCGCATGTTACACTCATATAGTGTTCAATAACTTGACTATGTCAGTAGCCTGCGTGGCCGTGCGGTCTTGACTACTACCAATTATTATTGTACTGAGAAGGCAGACCCAGTTCAACATCAGCAAACGACAGAACGCTTTTCAACTTTGTGGAGCCAATGCCCACGGTACACAACAAAGCATAGCCTAGTGCGTATCGGGGGTATCTGACAATGATTTTGAGTTTGAATGATTATAAATCTGTCTATCATGAGTGAATTAGTAACTTTCCTACTAAAATTGGCGTAATTTTTTAAGATTTAAGAAATAAACTAGTTTTCCCCTTTTCAATGAAATCTACTTTAGATATTTTCATTAACAACTTTGGTAATAAAGAGGTGGCATTTTCAGTTTAAAGTCTTCCACATTTGAAGCTGCCAGGTACTTTGATGCATATTTTAAGTATCACTTGGCAATAACGCAAATATAAAAACAGTTTCTGGATCAGGCCTAGTGTTCGTTAGATTTTCTGGAATATTGGTTTGTTTTTGGCCAAGATAAAAAGTAAATTAATTTTAAGTGTTTTAATTAATATGAATTTAATAGAAAATGCATTTTAGCGACACTCTTTGAGTGACTTGCTTTAAGACCCATAAGCCTTGAAATAATTTCAGAATAATTTGACAACAATATTGCCTTAGGATTTGCCGCACTTAAATATGAATCCACAAGCAAAAAACATGAAAATCAAGCCAAAAACAGAACCACTTAAAGCTTATGATCATATGAACACATCAATCTAAGTAATTTGCATTTTCCAGTCATAGAAAATGGTTAGAGATTTTAAGATATATTAATGAAAAATAGAGGAGTGTACCGTAGTCTATTTATTGGCTAAAAAACATGCTTTTAGTCCAACTTAAGCTGGATGGTGCATTATGGGTAATAACAGTTCCACTTTTATCTGCCTGATGTCTGGAATTACAGCGAAATGAAAAACGCCTCTCAATATATCCTGACGTATTCTTATCATAATTATAGTTATCATAGCTTTTTTCCTGAAAGCAAGTCTTCACTAGACAATAAGACAAATATTTTATAATTCGGTAGATAAACAGGAAAATAAATCTAATAACAAAAACTCTAAAACTCTCTTACAGAATTTACTGAAAAGTTACTGAACCTTTCTGTTTCAAGTAAAGATTGGCATATTAATAGTTTAAAAAAATAAAAAACAACAAAAGAAAAACCCATAGCTTCACCTCAAGAAACCCATAGCTCCACCTCAAACAAACCCATAGCTCTACCTCAAGAAACCCATAGCTTCACCTCCAGAAACCCATAGCTCCACCTCAAGAACCCCATAGCTCCACCTCCAGACACCCATAGCTCCACCTCAAGAAACCCATAGCTCCACCTCAAGAAACCCATAGCTCTACCTCATGAAACCCATAGCTGCTCCACCTCAAGAAACCAACAGCTCTACCTCAAGAAACCCATAGCGCCATCTCAAGAAACCCATTGCTGCTCCACCTCAAGAAACCCATAGCTGCTCCACCTCAAGAAACCCATAGCTTCACCTCAAGAAACCCATAGCTCCGCCTCAAGAAACTAGTAGCTCCACCTCAAGAAACCCATAGCTCCACCTCAAGAAACCCATAGCTTCACCTCAAGAAACCCATAGCTCCACCTCAAGAAACCCATAGCTTCACCTCAAGAAACTCAGCTCCACCTCAAGAAACCCATAGCTCCACCTCAAGAAACCCATAGCTTCACCTCAAGAAACTCAGCTCCACCTCAAGAAACCCATAGCTCCACCTCAAGAAACCCATAGCCCCCCTCCAGAAACCCATAGCTTCACCTCCAGAAACCCATAGCTCCACCTCAAGAAACCCATAGCTTCACCTCAAGAAACTCAGCTCCACCTCTAGAAGCCCATAGCTCCACTTCAAGAAACCCATAACTTCACCTCTAGAAACTCAGCTCCACCTCAAGAAACCCATAGCTCCACCTCAAGAAACCCATAGCTCCACCTCAAGAAACCCATAGCTCCACCTCAAGAAACCCATAGCTCCACCTCAAGAAACCCATAGCTTCACCTCAAGAAACCCATAGCTCCACCTCAAACAAACCCATAGCTGCTCCACCTCAAACAAACCCATAGCTCCTCCTCAAGAAACCCATAGCTCCACCTCAAGAAACCCATAGCTCCACCTCAAGAAACCCATAGCTCCACCTCAAGAAACCCATAGCTTCACCTCAAACAAAACCATAGCTCTACCTCAAGAAACCCATAGCTCCACCTCAAACAAACCCATAGCTCCACCTCAAACAAACCCATAGCTCCACCTCAAACAAACCCATAGCTCCACCTCAAGAAACCCATAGCTCCACCTCAAGAAACCCATAGCTCCACCTCAAGAAACCCATAGCTCCACCTCAAGAAACCCATAGCTCCACCTCAAGAAACCCATAGCTCCACCTCAAGAAACCCATAGCTCTACCTCAAGAAGCTGACTTTCATGAAAAAAACTCCTTTTAAAGTCTTAAAAGTCTTCAAAATAAGAATATAACAGAAATATATCTTAATCCTGATATAAGTTTCGAGAACTCATGGGCTCTGAGGTAACAGAGTTGACTTCAACCAATGAAAGCAACATGATTTATAGCCCTTGACAAACACATGCAAAAGATTCTGTAATAAGTTACCCTAGTTTTAGCATTATGTTAATTCAAGCGATTAACCCATGATCAAGTGTTGTCACAAGCCGATTGTTTGCCCCTTAAGTCGGCAAATCTCGTAAATGATTTTCAAAAATCAATCCCTTAGTAAACAATAATAAAATACTCTCTTTTACTAATTTCTATCAAATTTCATTTTAAATGGACATCTTATACATTAAATAAGCTGAACACACTAAAAAATTATGAAATGCTCTATGTCAATGACTAATTAATGGGGGGTTTTCACATCCACTACCCTATGATTGTACCTAATGCTGATAAGCCATATGATTCTGAATGATATTTTTTGACAATTCCACTTTATGTAAATTAATTTTGATTGTGAAATTGATTATGAATTGAAAGGTCCTCTCCAATTATTTCCAACATAATTGTTTTTTCAAACCCTAGTTAATTCTACACATGCATATGGTGATTTTGTATGGCATCTATTACAAACAAATTTTGAGTGATGACCTTTTCAATACTTACGAAATAATGCATTTATGGCAGATATTAATTACTGATAAAAAGCATTAGTTTTGACATTAAAGCAAACCAGACTCCCACCTGGTACAAGTAGAATTTGTGTCTATGGCATTGGAGAACAGGGTAACAGTCTGTAATGCTGGCACTCGCATCGTGTTGATAAGGTATGGCTTGTTGGTTTCCAGAATGGAGCTAAAAAAAGGTGAAAATACTGTTCATATGCAAGGTCATTTCTAACATAATTGTCTTTTAGTTTAAAGTTTATACGCATTTCCCTTACCTTGATTGTGGCAGAAGTTGCCAGCTTAAAGAATCAATCTCAGGTTTGTCTCCTGGGAAGAAACCAGTACTGTTGTCCATTTTGAGCGTGATTAGAGACTACCCAATATGGGGATGAAACCCACAACCTCTCGGGTGAGAGGCAGACACATTTCACCATATTTGTGTTTGGACAAGCAAGGTTAAGTGTATGAACTACCATTATGAGCTGAACAACTGTATACAAGATATAGGGGATATGAAAGATCGCTTTTCTGAAGTCCAGTATACTGTTGAATTCAGTGAATAAACATGCATCCGACTCTACGCATTCTGGACAAATGAATGTTTATACATTGAGCAAGACATAAAACAGGTCCTCAGACAAGCATACTGTCATAATTTTTGTGTTATTACATGTCTCCTACAATTATTTCCATGTTCAAATGCACTGCTTTTAGTTTAAACCAATGACTCTCTACTTAGATTTTACACTACATTTAAAGGAATTTTCATTCCCGAACTTTGTATTGATTTTTTTTATTAAACCCTTACACATAAGTAAGTAGCTCATGTTTATTACTGAGGACACCCTTCAAATCTGCGGGGTCATGTTTGGCGTCCAGGTCATGTTTCGGGTGCAGCAACTCAGGCTTGTAGGAAAACACGCTAGTCGGATGAAGCAAGAGGAAAGGCTTAGACTGTAACAAAGATGGTAATGGTGGGAATCAGTATTCAAAGTCAAACAGCAAATAAATTCAAAATTAAGACAGATAGTATACAGTAAACTAACACAAGGGTATTAATCTCAAACAAACAGAACTAAAATGTGACTAAATTGCCCCGACTGAGGTACCTTTTATGGTTGCAACTTCATATATGCATAGTTTTTCTATACTGTTAATTTCCATTAGGTTAAATACACATTAAAATAATGTCCAAGAGGTAGCAAATGTTTAAAGCACCATAAAATACACAAAGTTTCAGTTGGTTTGTCAATATTGTGGTGCATCTGTGGTCTGTGGTCTAGTGGTAACAAACTTGACTGTCAATCAAGGTTTAATTAATTGATTGATATTCATGCATTTTTGTGGCACTAAATGACGCCCATACAATGTAAATGGGCTCCCTGAGGTCAACACTTCTATGCAGAAGACCTGTTGTTGTTGTTGTTGGTTGGTTGTTAATGTTGTGGACTGCCCATGCTCTTCAATGGCTCTTCAGATCCATGGTTTAGTGGAAACACACTTGACTGTCAATCTAGGGGTCGCAGGTTCGATTCCCAGCCGCACTACTAAAAAAATATACTAATCGTCTTCCGGAAGGGACTTTAAATGGGGGTCCTGTGTGACAGTGCTATACACTGGTGCATGTTAGAGAACCAGGGTAGCTCTAACCAGGGTTCTGTTTGTGCACTATGCTCAAAAAACCTAATATGACTAAAAATCTTATTGCAGCACTCGCCAAATGGGCCTTGCAAGTAAAAATAAACTTACACACCCACTTAGTTGGCTATAATTGTTCTGGCCATTAGACAGTGGACATTAGGAATTGTAGTTATATTATATATTTAAATGACCACTCATTTTAAATTGCTAGGGATTAATGAGACTTGCGATCCTCTTTTTGCAACGTGTAAGCTCTCACATATAGCTTGGGTCACCAGAATTCAATATAGAAATCAGATTACCATAAGGTGCATGTATATTGAAAGTTCTGTGCAATGTTGCTGGCTTATGGTATCCTGGTATTATACACTAGGATATTTTGGCATCGAATGGCTGTCCTTTAATCAAGGTTATAACAGCTGATAATTGTCAATCCTAAAAGAAATGCCTAGGGTCTGTTTGAGCATGATGGATATATGCCCAAAGCAGGGTAAAGGGGCTTAGACCCTTTTGAAATTGTTTCCAAAGTCATTTATATTAATTTTAAGGTACTTTCTACTGTTCTTGATGCAAATGTACAATCAAAAAACAATCTTCACAACTTTACAATACGGTAGTCTGAAGTCAATGTAAAAAAAACAAAACAATAACCAACAAAGAATAAAAATGGTAGGGTCAGCGCCTATTTCATAGGTAGTGGCCCTACCTATGAAGTAACCTGTACCAAAAGCATTTTTTTAAGCCCCATGTTTTTTTATATTTTACATGCCATTGCAGCTGCTGACAAAACAGCTATAACTATTCGGTATCTTTTTTCCTTCAAAACTTAGATGAGCTATTAAATAAACAAACTAATGACTAATAATTGCACAAACCTTTGTATGAAATGCCTGCTCTGAGCTGGACTTCAAGGTGTTACAGTCGTCTGCTACTGACACCTGCGGATATAGACCGCTACACAGGATGATCTTCAGAAGGTTGACATCACGCAGGGTGAAACGACGGCTCTCGTTGGATGTTTCCTGAAATATGTGTCAATATTTTATGTCAACTACAGCCATAGACAAATAGAGACCTTACACAGGCGGCTGAGACTCATTGGATGTTTCCTGAAATATGTGTCATCATAACATTTTATGACATCTACAGCCATTTACAGATACAGATTACTAATCAAGATAATCTTTAGCAGGTTAACCTCATGCAGGGTAAAGCAGAGGCTCTCATTGGAGGTTTCCTGAAATATGTGTCAATATATTAATTCAGCAACAGCCATCTGCACATACAGACCGCTACACAGGATGATCTTTGGTAGATTTACGTCACCCTGAGTAAAGAGGCAGCTCCAGTGGGACATTGTGTTATCATAATATTATATGTCAGCTATGGCAACCTGTGGCTACTGACTGCTACATAGGATGATCTTTAGCATTTGATTATTACAATTAAAACAAGAGCTGTCACAGTATGTGACGAATGCCCCCGAATGTGACATGGACCTATGAACAAGGTCAGTACATGAAAAGTTGATCTTGCCTTTACATCTCAAATACATATGGCAAGTTATTTTAAATTGCCTCTGAACATTAAAAAATACCACCCATACTTGACAACCTACACTGTTATGTCCTTATATTCAGAATTACCTTGTGAATAAACACTAAGTGTATCTTTCACCTTAGAGGTAGGGACACGGGTCTTGCACACGACACGTCGTCTTGGTATGTGGAACACATGTAGCAAGTGATTTTAAATTATGTCCATACAAGGGAAAGTAACAGCCCGGACACGACAACCTATACTCTATGTCCTTATATGCAGCACTCCATTGTGAATAAACTCTAAGTGTGACCTTGACCTTTGAGGTAGGATCACCGGTCTTGAACGTGACACGTCGTCTTGGTATGTGGAACACATGTGGCAAGTTATTTTAAAATCTGTCCATACAAGGGAAAGTTACAGCCCGGACACGACAACCTATACTCTATGTCCTTATAGTCCTTATATCCAGCACTCCATTGTGAATAAACACTAAGGGTGACCTTGACCTTTGAGGCAAGGACACGGGTCTTGCACGCGACACGTCGTCTTGGTATGTGGAACACATGTGGCAAGTTATTTTAAAATCTGTCCATACAAGAGAAAGTTACAGCCCAGACATGACAACCTATACTCTATGTCCTTATATATGCAGCACTCTGTTGTGAATAAACACTAAGTGTGACCTTGACCTTTGAGGTAGGGACACGGGTCTTGCACGCAACACATTGTCTTGGTATGTGGAACACATGTGGCAAGTTATTTTAAAATCTGTCCATACAAGAGAAAGTTACAGCCCGGACACGACAACCTATACTCTATGTCCTTATATGCAGCACTCCATTGTAAATAAACACTTAGTGTGACCTTGACCTTTGAGGTAGGGACACGGGTCTTGCACGCGACACGTCGTCTTGGTATGTGGAACACATGTGGCAAGTTCTTTTAAAATCTGTCCATACAAGAGAAAGTTACAGCCCGGACACGACAACCTATACTCTATGTCCTTATATGCAGCACTCCATTGTGAATAAACTCTAAGTGTGACCTTGACCTTTGAGGTAGGATCACCGGTCTTGAACGTGACACGTCGTCTTGGTATGTGGAACACATGTGGCAAGTTATTTTAAAATCTGTCCATACAAGGGAAAGTTACAGCCCGGACACGACAACCTATACTCTATGTCCTTATAGTCCTTATATCCAGCACTCCATTGTGAATAAACACTAAGGGTGACCTTGACCTTTGAGGCAAGGACACGGGTCTTGCACGCGACACGTCGTCTTGGTATGTGGAACACATGTGGCAAGTTATTTTAAAATCTGTCCATACAGGAGAAAGTTACAGCCCGGACACGACAACCTATACTCTATGTCCTTATATGCAGCACTCTGTTGTGAATAAACACTAAGTGTGACCTTGACCTTTGAGGTAGGGACACGGGTCTTGCACCCAACACATTGTCTTGGTATGTGGAACACATGTGGCAAGTTATTTTAAAATCTGTCCATACAAGAGAAAGTTACAGCCCGGACACGACAACCTATACTCTATGTCCTTATATGCAGCACTCCATTGTAAATAAACACTAAGTGTGACCTTGACCTTTGAGGTAGGGACACGGGTCTTGAACGCGACACGTCGTCTTGGTATGTGGAACACATGTGGCAAGTTATTTTAAAATCTGTACATACAAGGGAAAGTTACAGAGCCGGACGGACGGACGGATGGACGGACGGACGGACAGACGGTGCGATTTTAATATGCCCACCTTCGGGGGCATAAAAATGCATTAATAACTTTGTCCTACTGACTTCAGAATCCGTAGGAGTCGTGTACCAGTCAATGGCAACCTACCACCGAAGTTTCACAGGCATATGTCAAACCATTGTCAAGTTATTATGCAGACAAAGTTTTCATTAGACTGTTGACCATGACCTGTGACCTAGTGACCCAATAAGCAATAAGGGTCATCTGCCGGTAAAGGGTAACCTATAAATTAAGTTTCTTAATCCTATGTCAAACAATTCCCAACTTATTGTGCAGAATAATTTTTCATAAGACTGTTGACTGTGACTTTTGACCTAGTGATGCCCAAAATCAATACGCAATATCTACTGTTCAATGGCAATCCGTGAAGTTTCATGGTCGAATTAATTTTGTGGTAACCAATTCTCTGTTTCCCATACTATTCAAAAAAGAAGGTCAGATTTGTATTTGTACTTTTTCTATTGACGTTAAATTCATTATGACATTGTGGTCACAATGAGACCTAGGAAGGGCTGAAACTAGTGTTGATATAACTTGAAGCCTATCCCATTTCTTCTTTTTGTGTAATTTGTCTGTAAGGTGTTTGTATAATTTGTATATATTGATGTTTTCATAAAAAGAACAATGAAACATAATTAAAGTAATAGCTGGAACACATTTATAGCCTAATGTTCATTATAAGGTAGAGGTAGAACAGTACCTGAAGTTGCTGTAGGTTGTGTGAAAGGCGGAACTCAAGATCCTTGATATCTGAATCCTTGTCATCATCATCGCCATCACTCAGCTGGTAATCCTACAAGTATAGAATAAGAGATATTTGTCAAAAAAAAGGCCCACCGAGTGCCACTTTGTCAGAAACATGTTGAAGATGATTGTATCCAGCTGTTTACAGAAAAAGGAATTGATTATTGACTTTTGATCAACTGACCCCACAATCAATAATGGTCAACTTCTGGTAAATAGCAACCTACCACTGAAGTTTCATGGTAATAGATCAAACCATTATCAAGTAATTGTCCAGACAAAGTTTTAGGAAGACTGTTGACCTTGGCCTTTAACATACTGACCAAAAAAACAATGGAAGTCTTCTATTGGTCAAGTGGAATATGGTGGTCCTAGGCCAAACTATTTTCAGGCCAAACTATTTTCAAGTAATTGTCTGGATAAAATTTTCATAAGACAGTAAACAGTGACCTTGATCATTAACCCAATGACGCTCAAACAAAAGGGGTTATTTACTGGTCAAGGGCAACCTACAACTGAACTTTAATGGTCCTGGTGGAAAGCATTTTTGAGTTTAGAGGGGACAAATTTTTGTTCTGTAGTAAAAATATATCAGTCCTTTTTTCAGTCCCCAGTTCCAGCCAACAGGAAATCGAGCCAAACGAATTCCAGCCAATAGGTTCGATTGTATATCCTTAATCAAGGGACTCAAGATTTTGACTGGTAAGTGTTATGTCCTTGGTTAAAGATCAATATTTTGAAGGTGCATGAAACTGTACAATAACTTTTTGCAAAAGAAATGTCATGTGCTAAAGAAATATACAATATCATTGTAAACAATCACATATTATCAGATAATGTTTTTGCAAGATTCTAATGAATACGACAATGATATACTTAAAATTTATCATTAAAACTTAAATAAAAATATTACCAACATAAAACTAAAAAGCAGGCAATCCATGCCACTTACATCCTGGTCAAGTTTCAGGACCTTCCTCTTCTTGGACTCGTTCCTCTGTTCCCGACGGAGCTGTGAGAGGCGTTTCCGCTCCCCATGCTTCTGTCTCCGTTCCGCACTGCTCAGGTACTCTTCCCCCTCCCCTGCCTTCATCAGCAAACCATGATCCTGGTGAAAATCAGAAAACTCAGATATGCAGGGATACTGTTAAAACCTTATACCTTAAGCCTTGGTAAATTTGAGCCAAGCAGGAATGCTTACATTCAGTAGAAAAAAATCAGTCCTTTACATTCAGTTCGAGCCAACAGGGTTCAACTGTATTCCAAACTGCTCAAAAACTGCTTTACTGACCGCCAATTGTCAGATCACTTAAGGAACACCTTGGCAGAGCATTTTTAATGAAACATTACTTCAAAATGTCAATGCTTGTTTATATCAATAATTTTATATTGACAGGTTATGCTATGGCTACTGCAATAGATAAGTCAGAAGTCAGAACTTGTATACCGTATTTAAATTTTTTCGTGCACCAAACATTACAAATAAATCTTTTTTGTTCTACACCTAATATTATTTTAACATGAACTAAAAATATTAAATATCAAGTTGATATGATTACTTCCAAAGTCATTTACATTCATTTCAAATTACTTCCTTCTGCTTTTGATGAAAACGTTGAAACAAAAAACAATATAATAGTTAATTTTAGGATTAATTTATATCTTTAGACCCCTGTATAATATGTATTTTAGAATAGAAAACTCCCAAAGTACTTGTAGGAGATCTTTGAACTGCCTCTTCAGTTTGGTCATCTCGTAGAACCTCTGTTCCTCCAGGCCTCGCCTCTGACACCACTTCTTTGTTCCCCGACCCTCAGCCTTTACCTGACATAGAGATATAATATTGTGTCTTTTTGAATAGAGTAATACATACATAACATGTATGTTGAGGCATAAGCATTAGCTCATTTAAAATTATAGTGTTTACCATAAACCTTTTCTTAAGCTATAAATATATATCTCACTAATTTCTATAACCATAGATAATTTGATTTGTTGAGCAGTACTGTTTAGTTATGTTTTAATGTAGAAGGGGAGATCATGGAACTAAGGCAAGAAAACTAGTATTCACACTTTGCGTTTTTTAATGATTATTGTAGCATTTTTTCTCCATACTAAGCAACAATGGTAAATTTACGCTAACACCATACAAAATTGATCATATTTGTGGCAATTTATTTCAAAACCTTTCTAGTGGTTCAAGAGAAATGGAGTGAACACTATTTCTGACGGACAGACAGACGGACTGACCGACAGAAGCACAGTCAGACAGAAGGCAGACAACTCGCGCAAAAACAATATGTCTCCGAATTTATTGGGGAGACATAATTTTGTATTGCCTAATGGATGATAGTTGTTATTGTTAGAGCTACCTGTATTAATGTAGCTGAATTACAATACCTACAAGCCCAATAATGGTAGAATCAATTTTGCATGGCCTTATGGGTGATGGTTGTTATTGTCAGAATGACCTGTATCAATTAAGCTAAAAACCTACCCACCTGATAATGCTAAACACAGAATCAATTCAAAATCAATTTTGCATGGCCTTAAAGTGATAGTTGTTATTGTTAGAGAGCTACCTGTAAAATTTCATCTGAAAACCTACCCACCAGATGATGCTTAGCAAAGAATCAATTTAGCATGGCCTAATAGAAGACATTTGTTTTTGTTACAGCTACCTGTATCCATTCAGTTAAAAACCTACCCAGCTGATGACTCTAAACACAGAATCAATTATGCATGGCCTAATTATGATGGTAATTGTTATTGTAAGAGTTACCTGTATCCATTCATCAAAGGCATTCAACAATGTGAATGGATCACCATGGTCAGATTCAAGAGTCTTCCTGGCAGCCTGAAATATGAAAAAGACATGGTTGGGACAATAACACTGCAAATGAATGCAATTTTAATCGTTCACAGGGCATAACTTGACAAATATTCTAGTCATATTGCAGATATTGATTTGCATGTACTTATTGTTAAACGCAAAGACTACTTTAGAGAAAACACTTTATTCACATTCCACATTCTACCATATCCTAATTATTACAAAGGGAGAGAATTTTTATAAACTCATGAAACAAAATCATAGCACTGAAAGCTCTTACAAGTAATACATCAACACATATTGTCACAGTGAATCTATAGGGTATCATGTTTCAAATTATATTGGGGGTAATTGTTTGTTTCAGTGTATGATCGGAATATATTTCACTTCAAAGTAAGCACTTAAATATATATCTCATAAGTGGCGTTCACAAGGTGAAATATATTGCAATTTCAGAATAAAACAAACAATTATTCTGTTTACTATGTGAGAAAAAATGACAGTTTTAATTGTAGTTTTTCAGAAAAGCAGTCAAATTGTATGCAAGTATAATGTCATTTTGGAAATGATGTTGTTTCCCAGCCCTGCGCGTGCTGATTTTGTAACAGTGAAGTATCTTGTTTATCATAAATCAAACAAAAGTATATAATAAAAAGAGGGGTAAAATGGCCCTATATCGCTCGCCTGATTAAAATAGATATTAAAGCTTTAAAATATTGATGCTGGATGATGGCTGCCAGATTTGGCAATCACAATAGCTCACCATTGAGTACTTTATGCTCAACTGAGTTAAAATACTAAATTCCATGTTTTTCAAGCTACGGCCTACATAAAGTTTTTGCATGTGATGGACTTTGTTTTGATATACAGACAAGATAAAACAATGATAAAATACCAGATGTTCAACCAACATTGGCACGTGTTCAACCAACATGCAAGATGATTACAAATAGATGAAACAACATGCAGTACCATAGAGTCAACGTCTGTGTGGATCTTGCTGGTGAAAGGAGACTGGACACTCATGGCTGCTGCAATTGACAGCACTGGATCTATCATCTGTAAAGAAACAAACCAGAATAGTATATTATATATGATTCCAACAATAAGATTTTAACTATTAAAAGATTTTACTTAAATACTATAATATTTGCACAATCTTTTAGTGACCACCTTGTAGAGACATAAGTCTTTAAGATAATTTCAGAATAATAGTAATTTATTTGTTTTAATTGACTTTGAAAAAAATTATGGTAGCTTTTGCGTTCCATAATTGATTTAAAACATGCTCAAGTAAGGACATTAGAACTAAAGAAGTACTCGTTTTTTTTTCTGATAAAAAAATAAATTGTTGTTAAAAATGTACAGCTCATTATCAAAGCAACCATTTTCTACGATGAACAGCCTAGTTATATTAATATATCAATTTATTACAGATTCTAAAATGCATCTGAAAATTAAAGTGAACATGTACACATTATCTTCCTCACATGAAATATGGAGCCCATAATAAGCATCTTGCCAATGACGACATCAACGGGTAGTTTGGACAGCATGAGGCCAATGGGAGTGAGGCTCTCGTCCTGATGTAGCGCCCCCTGGTCGCGTAGAAATATCACCGCATTGTCCAGGCTCTCCAGGCTTGGGGGCTCAATAAATGGGAATCTGAAAAGGAAGTCATACACAGTTATATAGCATTACTATATACAAAGTTGAAAACATTTTAAAAGCAAAAAATATATTGTAGTTCATTCAATACACCAGCTTTGGTTTCAACTGTTGTTATTATTAGATATAAATTGCAAATGTTTAGGATTTAGCAGGGTTTCCAAAATTGTCAATCCTGAAAAATAGAAAAGGATTCATGCCCAAGGCAGGGTTAAAGGGGCTTTGAGCTCCGTATCGAATTCTTTCTAAATTTATTTACCCCCGGTATATTTTCCTACTATTTTTAATGCAAACATGAGAGCAAAAACAAATTTCTGACAAAATTTGTCAAAAGCTCTCATTCCTAATTTTAGCAGTAATCGTGAACTTCAAACCCCTTCTATATAAGGTGTTTATCATTAATAAGGGGTCTACTTCTGTTTGATCCTAACTAAACTGGACTAGTGTGGACAGTTATTGTATACCCATACTTACTTCCTGGGGTCGGGCAGCCCCATGCTGATCATCTGGAGTACAAGGGAGTCAAGGGGCACTCGCCGGATCTCGGGAGTCGTGTACTCCTGGAAAGCCTCATATTCACGCTCCTCGTACAGCCGGAAACACTGCCCTGGGCCGGTACGCCCTGAAAGGAGCAGTTTTGAATGCCATGAAATTAATTAAGGTAAAATAGCAACAAAGCACCTTTAATAAAGCTTTACAATAACTGATCATTTTTTATGCATCAATTTACAAGAAAGGAATATAACAAATTTCATCACAAAATTATAATATTAACAGTCGAAACCTGTTGGCTCGGTATCACTCGGCTCAATTTCCTTGTTGGCACGAACTTGATGTAAATAACCGAATCATTTTTACTTTATGTAAGCATTCCCACTTTGCTTGATATTCACGAAGCTCTAAGTATTTTTGCTGGTCCCTTGGCAACAGGTTTAGACTCTATGCAAATTATACACACATGAACAAAAAACACACTCACATACTCACACAAAGTCATACACACACCAAAATGTTATGATTAATACAAATACGTACTTTGAGCATATTATACCTTTGCCCTCAGCCAAAAGTTTGCCACAAACATCTTAACTACTGACAACACTTTTTTCTATCCAATATTTGCAATTCCATCATGTTGTGAAGGAAAACTTCACTAGTTAGTATATAAAAAGCTACTAAATATACAGACTGGATTCAAATCTGTCATCATGAATGTAAAAAAAATAAAAATGGTTAAAACAAAAACAAATGCAAAATTGACATTGATCGCAAATATAAACCAGTAAAAACTTAAAACCTTTTTGACTACCTGTTACATGCCATTACCTGCATACAGGTATAACAATAACATTCCACTCTTAAGTTACTCAAAAGTGCATCAAATATACCTACCAGCTCGCCCCTTCCTCTGTTCTGCGCTGGCTCGACTGATCCAAAACTCTTGTAGCCGCTGCATTTTATACTTAGGGTCGAAACTCATCTCCTTTACCTTGCCAGAGTCCACGATAAACCGAACCCCATCTATCGTCACCGATGTCTCCGCAATGTTTGTAGATACAATACACTTGCGAACACCCTCAGGAGCTATGTCAAACACCTGAAAATAATGAGGATATAAATGGTTTCAAAAAGGTTTTTTCATTTGATTAGCATAAAGGATATGACAGAGGTTCTAACAGCTGATAAATGTCAATCCTGAAAAATAGCCAGGGGTCTGTTTGAGTATGAGGGATTAATGCCCAAAGTGAGGTATCTCTTCTAGTGAGGTAAGACTTCTTTCAAAATTATTTCTAAAATCATATTCTATTATATTATTAATTTCAAGGTACTTCCTTCTGTTTTTTGCTGTATATATTACACTTGCCATTCAATTGCTCTGAGTAACTAGTTCCTTAATAGTTAATGTCCAATCTACATAAATAACCTGGAATTAGTGCAGGGTGAGGCTATGATAGTGATTTATCTTATGTGGATAGAAAGGGCGGCCCTTTCCTTTACAGTTTTAGAATACCGCACAATAAAAGTTCAACTGCCAATGTCTTCTGCTCTTTTTGAGGGAGAACCCCAGACCATTTTGGACCCACTCTTCTCTTTTCAATTTATGGTTAAACATTACGGTTAAGATACTGCTCTAAAAAGTCAAATGTCTCCATTTTCTGTGGTTTTTACAATTACTACATAGTTGTGTCATGATACTGTGTTGTTTTTTTACAAATTTGGGATTGAAGTGCGGACCCATTCCCAATGCTATAACAAATACTTTTTCTTGAAGTGAAAATAAAATTCCCTGTTTCTGTCATTGATTTTTTCAAGCATTCTATAAGAATTACCAATTTTTAGTCAAAATTATGCATCTTCCTTATCAGAAGAGCCCCGGCCCCATTCACATGATATGAGGAAAAATGTGATATCCAAGAAAATTGTCATTACAATTTAAATTATTTAATGAAAATTGATTTATCAGTGGACATATTTTTAATGTATAAATTTGGCAAGCAAAAAATCTTCATCAAGAGACCTTTTCCTGTTCGTCTACTGAAAGCCCACTGTGTAGAGGCAGTATGATCCAAGACTTGGTCTGCTGAGCGAGAGCCCGAGCAGCTTCCACCACTGACATTATCTCCGACAGTCCACTCAGGAATATCAGCATATCACCACGCTCACTCTTCGGATACTGGGTAGCAAAAAGACACAAAATATGTTTTGTGGATGTGATAGAAAACTGAAACAGGAGCACAGCAAGGGGATGTAAATGCTTGTCTGTTGCTATTGTTTATTCAAAGGTAGTCTAAGGTTACTGGACAAATATTTTAGCAAGAATGTTAGGATTTGCTACACATTTGCATATTGTCATATAAAACATGCATAAATTTCATGCTAACATTTTTAACAGTCACGGCAAAGATCAAAGTTTTTGCAATACACCAACACCGATACAAAGGCTATAAAAATACCTCAACTTTCATTTCCTCAAAAAGGCAAACTGGCCAAATATTGACCATAATCCTTTTTCTTTTAAAATAAAAGCTAGATAGAAAGCAATAAATCTCAAACTGGAAATGACCTTAAAAAGTGTCAAATGAAATACATTTGAATGTGCATTTATATAGGCAAAAAAGAGGTTAATCTTTTATGATGCAACTCCAACTACTAACACTCAATCAATTTAAATTTGTAATTTAATAAAGTGCTTTTCAGAGTCTGAGTCTAGACTTGCGACTGTACATAAACATTGCCCGAGAAGACAAATAAACATCACCGGGTTCTACCTTCTTTTCAATCCTCTGCATGATACGAAGGTAAGGTGTGGGGTCGAGTCGCTCTGACCGAGAGCTGCTGTAATCTTTCTGTATGGGACAAAACTCCATCTCTATGGGATACAACCGCCCTGGCACCTTAAGAAAAAAGTATTATTTAATTTAGTGTACTGTGAGCATCAACAAGGTTGTACAAAATCTTTCAAGTTAAAGTTCTGCAGCCAATTGTAAAGAACTTAAATAAGTTGTCCACAGATTGTCTTCAGGCTAGTTTTTATAATTAAATGATTTGATTCCGGGGTGGATCCAGAATTTGACATACCGGTAAGAGGGGGCATAACCTTTCGACCTTTGACCCTCCCTAAGAACTGAAAGTTATTTGGTTTAAAATGTAGGCAGGGTTTTTTCGGCTAACTCACCAAGAAAATTCACACGATTTCAAGTCTGAAATGGTGCATTTTGGTGTATTTTATTACTTTTTTTCTCCTATATTGTAATAAAAAGTAAACCTAAGACGATTTAATGGGGGGCGGCCTGTTGTTAGTATAAAAATGATTTATTCTTTTAAGCAATTCAACTTATTATAACTCAAAAGTACATTCAACAATTGCATTTTATGAATAATGGTGTGATTTAACCCCGAAACTAAACTATTCTTCATAAGGGACGCAAATGCCCAAACAACTTCAACTCTTCTCCATGATTGCCTGAAAAATCTTAAGCATAACAAGCTTAAGAATCTTATTTTTAACCAAATTACTAACTTAAACTTTAAAAAAATGGTTTATCATGGTTGTTTTCAATACTATTTTCTTCTAAAGTGTCCAAAACTCTTTAAAAAGAGAATATTTCACAGTTCATGCCAAAACAAAAATAGTGTGCTGAGCTTGCATAAGGGACTTAAAACTGTTCAAGAAAATGGGGTCTGATAAATTTTGAGTCCCTCTACCTGTATGACAGGTGCCTCATGAAAGTAGTTACTGAACAGCTCAATGTTGATGGTGGCAGACATAAGGATGACCTTGACATCGTCACGGTGACGCACGAGGCATTGGAGCACGCCCAGCAGGTAGTCGGTGTGAATGTGGCGCTCGTGCACCTCATCAATCACGATCACGTTGTACATGGAGAGGTGTGGGTCCGTCGTCATCTGGCGTAGCAATAAACCTGGCGGATACATGTATATGACAGATTATAATTATTTCTAGAACCATTTGAAATCAGGTAGCAGGTTAAGATTTACAAATTGATTACAGCATAGAAAGAAACCTTGGCCATGATAATGAAACAGTTAAATTCATGAAATAACCTGTTTAGTTGTAACAGTAAAGTAATATGTAGAAATAATAGGTTTTCATTAGATTATGTCATTCATATTTGTTTACATGTTATATACAAGTGGAATTGCGCAGAATTATCAGACTGGTTTATTCTATGTATTTGAGTAGGATCAGTTTTGGTGAACTAATTTTTGAAAATCAGTACCAGTCTGTGTCAAGAAGGCAAACACTAACTCCATACAAATTACATTTGCACTTGATGCGCAATAAGGATAGAATACTTGAGCTTACACTAGACTTTAAAATGCCAGATTTCTGTGTGGACTACAATAAATGCAATCTGTCCCTAGAGTTTCATATACAGTAAATATCACTGTTCAAATTACAAAAGATCAAAAAAAAATATCATTATAATCACCATGAAGAACTTAAAATCTGATTCTATTTTCAATTGCACTGGGGTGACAATTTCTACATTTAAAACACTCTAGTATGAACATAAGGTAATAACATATGAGAATATAAGGACAAAACATTTTACCTTCTGTCAAGAACAGAATCTTGGTATTCCTGGTTTTCGTTTTCTCAAATCTGACCTACGGTATTAAAAAATACAAATTATTTTTATATGATAGTTAGTTATTGTTTGCTATGTATATATAAGTTTAAAGAATGATTTAGTGAAAATGAATTATATTTTGAAAATTTCAAAACTGTATAACTAAACCATGTGAAAAAATGGGGAAAAAGGAAAGTAGAATGACGAGTTGCACCCATGGGTTCTAACAGCTGATAATTGTCAATTCTGAAAAAAGCAGATGGTCAGTTCCAGTATAAAGGATCCATGCCCAAAGCAGGGCAAAGGGGCTTAAACCCCTTTTGAAATTGGTTCCAAAGTCATTTATAATTATTTTAAGGTACTGATTTTAATGCAACAGCCAGAGCAAAAAACATCCTTTACAACTGTACAGTACAATAGTCTGAAGTTAAAAGCTATCAATCCTGATTTCAGTATTAATTTTGAACCCCTGCACATCTTACAATATCCTTACAAACACACATATCCAGTATTGCTCACCTGAAGATATTTTTTCCAGTAAGAAGGAAATGGTGGCGGGCCCTTTCATATGGGAAAAATAGCATTGTTTTAGCCAAAAGGGGAAAAGTACTCAAATGATTCATGTAATGTTCAACTTGTTTTCTTCAACAAACCTTTCATGAATGGCACTATATTGTTACATTTGCTGTTAAGAGGTCAATGCTCCTTAAAAAAAGGGGATTTCTTTTCACGATGGGAATTGTGCCAAATTTTGGTCCCAAAAAGGACTGAAAAAAACACTGACCTGAAATGCGACTTCAGTGCCAAACTCATTGAGGGTTTCATACCCAACCCGCTTGGAGAGAGAGACACAGGCTATACGCCGGGGCTGAGTGCACGCAATGTTCGTGAAGCCAGCTTGAAGAAGGTACTGAGGAACCTGTTTAAAAGGATATAAATTGAGTGGTCATAAAATACCAGGCCCTAGTTTCACGAAACATCTGGGGCCATGATTGCCAACAGTCTCAAGTCCAAGTTCAGACTCAGACTCAGAAAGGTATTATTTAGAAAGGAACAAAAAATCATAGTTATTGCATTTCTTTTACAAAAAATTATGTTAATAATAGTAAAACATTCAAACAGTAATATATTTCAGCAAATTTTACCATCAATTCTTTGATAGAAGGAAATTAGAATAAAACGATTTTTTACCATAATGAGTCTTGAGTCTGAACTCAGACTTGAGACTGTTCGTAATCACTGCCTCTGAAGTCCCTTATAACAAGATTAATATAAGCTCACTATTTTTATTTTGGTATAATTTATGCAATATTTACATTTTTAAGAGTTTTTAGACTGTTATTTTTTTTTATCTTTATCATTATAATTATAAACTAATTTCTATTTCGTAAAATCAAGATTACCAGTAAGTAAGAAATATGGCTTGATGAAATAAGCTGCTTTTTATGCTTAAGAACTTTCGAGAAATTGGGGCCAACTGACTTATATTGCATTGGCTAGCATATACCGTAAGCATTTTAGGTCCAGAAATAATTCAAATTGTTCACACCAGTGTGGCATTATATGAACAAACAAGACCTCAAGCATTTCCATCAGAACACAACAATGATATACAAAAATGATCCACTCCATAGTAAAACATATGGAGTAATAATGAACTTGTCCCGATGTCCCAGGACAAATGGTTGGACGGACGGGACAAGGTGATTCCTATAAACAAATTGGTATACAAAACCTTTAATAGTTTAAGCATATTTAAGCCGCATTCTCAGTCTTGGCTAGTTCATTTGTTTATATTTAGGAATAAAAAAAAATAATTACAGGTTGAGTAAGGCCTCTTGAAAGCTTTTCATTACCCAGTTAACTAATAGCAAAAAGTGCCAACGAAAATGATAACTTTGTTTTAAAGTATCTTCCAACCAGTTTTGAAAACAATAACAATTAACATTCATTTGTTGAAAACTTTTGTTTCACTTGGTTTGGTTTATACTAATTTATTTTAGCTCGATTGAGACGAAAGCTGATAGCTTATAAGATCACTCTCGAGTCCGTTTCCTGGGCAGAAACCAGTAGTGTCCTTTTTGAGAGGCCATGAGAAAGTACCCCTAGTGGGGATCAAACCCACAACCTCTTGGGTGAGAGGCTGACACCTATACCACTAGACCACTCTCACCTCACTTATAACAATGAATGAATAATGTATATAGTATATCCTACATACAACCCTGAGACAGGGCATTCAATATTCCCCCGGTTAGTTTATACTAGTTTATATTAGACTGTGGAGACAGCTGTAAGCTGATATGAATCACTCTCAAGTCACTTTCCAGGGTAGAAATCAGTAGTCTTGTCTTTTAAGAGAGGGCAAGGGAACACGCCTGTGGATGGGCTCAAAGCTAGGATCCATTGTGTGAGAGGCAGACTAGTAGTAGTAGATTTTTTCGTGCAATGTCAATATTTCATAAATACAACAAGACATTGATATACATCAATACCACAAATATCACAGATTGTACTTGCATTATACTAAGAATCATAATAATTTATATCACAGAAAGTTAATCATACTACTATAAATTACTACATATTACTAGTACTTAAGATATTAATGAAAAAGCCTAATAATTTAGTAACATATTTATTTTAACATAAATAATGAAATTTGCACAGGATAACCAGTAAAGCTTTGCACAAGTGTAAGAGCTTATTTCCAACAGGGTCCATAACTCATACATGTTTATCCCACTACTGGCACTAGACAACTTCACAGTCAAAATTTGCCATTCCTGTCTGCCTGCATACGTACCTGTGTAGACTTGCCACAGCCCGTGTCTCCAGCTATGATGATGACCTGATGTTGGCTGACTGTTTCTATGATGTGTTGTTTGAACTGGTAGATGGGCAGATTTTCCTGGTCCGTCCGCACCTTTTTCAGCTTGGCTAGCTGGCAAACAATAACACATACACAATGTATATAGGCTTAAGTGTTATTACAAAAAACAAATTTCATGGAGATCTGAACAATTCTTCTGAACAACAACTATTGACATTTTGTAGAATTTTGCATGGAAATGTCTTTTGTTAGACATATACAATGCATATTATTCCCATTTAACCAAAAGTGTTCAAATATACCCTTCATGCTGAAAAACGCATTGTATATTACCTAGGGTTTGAAAATTGCTATAAAATCATTGGATTTGTTCATTTGATCAATTTTTGATTATGCAACTAAAATCAAAATTCATAAAATGCTAATACTAGTGGTATAAAATAATAACAAGTTGCTTTTAAATGTTAACTAGTGTGCCTTAAAATGTATTATTAGTATACACAAGAAGTTTGATTACATTCCAGTAAGTAATAAGATATGGCACATTGAATTGCTACGATCCATATTGTACAACATTGACGTCCAAGTGTGACCTTGACCTTTGAATAAGAGCATGAAAATTATGCGGGACACTTCTTTCAATGGTACACTTCAATTTAAAGAAATTTGATTAAATTTCAATTAATAGTTTCCAGGTAATGAATGAAGCACTAAATAATCTCTGAAAACAATGTTTTATAACATTTTACCTCTAAGTGTGACCTTGACCTTTGAGATATGAGCCTGAATTCCATGGTGCTCTACAATTCTGCGGAGTTAAAATGAAATCCTCAAAGTTATTGCTGTGACAAATTTGTAATGGACAAACACATGGACGGGAGTACCAACGGACAGACAGACTCTATGCTTAAAGAATACAGCCATATTTCAAATCCTGGGTTATGCAATCGATTATCAATGACCTCAGTTTTTATCCATGGATCTTTTACTGTACTTGATCACTATTTCATGTCTGGTGTTACCTTTTGTTTCTGTTGGAAGTCAAGATAGTGCAGCATGACAGCCCGGAACTCTCTCACTCTGTCCTTAGTTAAACGCCTATCTATATCAGCATCTGGTAATTGTTGTAAAAATAATGGGTATTAGATCATGTGACCATTGAAAATTAAATTTAAAATCACAAGAAGTGATTTGGGTAGACATAATTATCAACTTAGTTGTTCGTGTTTCAAACAAACAAAAAATTCTACAAATAATACTATTTTTTTCATTAGAATCAGACTTAAAAGCTGAAAGGGTGGTTAAGAGATCTAGGTGTCCATCTCTTACCCAAGTCCCAAGATATTGTGGGTTCAATCCCCATTTGGAGTTCTTGATTACGGCCTATCAAAATGGATACCAGTACCGGTTTCTATCCAAGAAAGGGACCCCAAAGTGATTCTACAAGTTATCAACTGTCGTAACAATTGGGCTAAAAGAAATTAGTATAAACTTAAACTAAAGCTGGTCAATTTATAATTTCATTTATACAGCCAACAAGGTCTATAAAACTGCAAACCTGCAAGTCTCCCCTTTTTCAAGAAGTCTTCGACATCTCTGTTGACCAACCCCACATTGATTCTATAGCGTTTGTCATAATGACTAGGAATTCCAAGTCTACTCTCTTTGTCGCTTGATGAAGATGCTGAAATTTCATAGACTAACATGTAAATCACATAATAAAAAACAACCTTTGAACTGCATGAGTTGTATACATTTTTTGTCAAAAAAGAACAGGCTTTTTCTCCACAGTTGCTGACAACGATTAACACATCAAACGACTGTGATTGTAATATAATTTATTTCATTAATTTTTACAAATGTCTTATTATTAGTAATTGCAACTGCATGAAATTAAACTTATATATGTTTTCCAGTTAGTGTAGTGGTGAGCGCACTCGCTTCGCACCTATGAGTCCCAGGTTCAATTCTCAGCCTGGGCACATGTGAGTTTTGTTTTAGGTTATCAAGCCAGACAAGTGGGTTTCATGACTTTTCTCCTGGTACTCCAGTTTTGCCCACATCACATGACTACACTCTCCCCTAACATAACACCAATGAGAGTGATTAATATAACATTGTAATAACATGTTTCACAATCTTTGTAAAATAAACAAGTTAAAACTATTACAAAAAAACAGTAGTTAAAAATATTACCCAACTTATAAATGGTTAGAGGTTTATGTACATATACTTCGTACACACAGAATTTAATAAATATAACTTTATCAATTAATCATCTAATTCCAATAGTTATTGATTTAGTCTTACCACAAGGCTTTGATGGTTGTCTTTTCTGAAATATCTGGTACTTTTCCACAAACACCCAGAAATCATCATATTCCTTTGTTCCCCTGCAAAGAACAGAAAAAAATAATCATTCAAAATCCATTAAATGCAAATGTATCATATATTTTGTTATTTAAAGTCATAGTAACATATATTTAAGTTGGTGCTATATATTGGCAAAATATTACAATAAACAAAACATCTCATCTTAGTTGATCTAGGCCATATGGCAGGGTACTCCCCATGCGTTTTAAGCTTTGGATTCTTAGTTGTCATGGTTAAAAATTGGGGGGTATGTGGTAATGTTTTATTCTCAACAAAAGGTCATTTTGGGAGTCCAAGTAATGCACAGTTGGTTGGAATCAGGATCCATGACAAGTAAATTTAGTCATCTGGGTCATAGGGTCTACAATCGCTCAATCTGGGCCGTATCATTGGACAATATGGGTCGCATTGTTGTTCAATCTGGGCCGAATCTATCTCAATCTGGGCCAAAATGGCGTTCAATCCTCGATGTATTGTTGCTCAATCTAGGCTGTATCGTCGTCCAATCTAAGCTGTTTTGTAGCTTAATCTGAGCTCTCTGGTCGCTCAATCTGGGCCTTGTGGTTAAATCTGGGAAGTATAGTCCTTCAATCTTGGCTGAAAAGTTATTTAATCTGGGCCATATCGTTGCTCCATCTGTGCCGTATCGTCGCTCAACCTTGGCTATATTGTTGATCAACCTGGGCCATATTGTAGCTCAAGCTGAGCAATATCATTGACAACCTGTTCTGTATTGCTGTTTTATCTAAATCTCAGTTTAATCGTTGCTCAAACTTGTGCGTGTCCTTGTTCAATCAGAGGGTAACATTGCTCAATCAGGGTCGTATCATTGCTCAATCTGAGCCGTATTATTGTTCAGTCTGGGCTATATCATATTTTAAATTGGGTAGTACATTGTATGATCTGCCAATGTCCCCCCGGTTAGCTCAGTCGGTAGAGTGTTGGACTGTTAATCGGACAACCCGGGTTCGATTCCCGGGCGGACCAGGTCACTTCTGGTGTGATTGGTTATGAAATCCTTTCTACGACCATTCGCACTGTACCACTGCCCCTGGCATGTACAGAAGTTGTCAGTTCCTTGCAGAAGTGAAGGCACCTAGTACTGGTTCACCGCCCAGGATAGGTGTGCGGTGGTTGAACTGTCACTCTGGGACCCTTCAATGTGCTCACGCCGGGACCCGGAGTATAAACTACTAACACCACCACCATGATCTGCCAATATCAGCCTAAACAATGATGATCAAAAACACAACAAACCTCCTGATGACATTCTGATCTCTGAAGAAAATTTTATTTAAGGACTGTTTATAATGCAGGAAGTTAAAGTCTCCATCATCTGACTCTGGTTTGGATCTTTCCTTATCTCTCTGTGAAGAAACTTCACGTCTATCGACTTCTCCATATCCCGAGCGTTCAATCGACCTAGATCGCGAACGTTTTCTGTGTTTATGCTGCTCCTTCGATGTGCCATCGTATCTACTCATAACAAGTCTACGTAAGTTATTCTGTCAAACAGGATCTACTATCTTTTAATAAATAACTGCTAAGTTTTAAAATGTATAGGATAAAAATATATATAAAACAAAGTCTTCACTCTTAACGTTTGTTTACAAAAGTCTCTGTCAACAAACGCTTTTAAACTGTTTACAGTCAAAACGCCCTGATAATAATCGGGCTATACCAAATGGACCAAAAAAAGACCTGGCAGCGTTAACTTCCCTTGTAAACAGTGTATTTAATAATTTCCTGTATACTAATTCATTTTCGTGTCACTAAGAACTTTGATATAAACATAAGCATGGTCGCATCACTTCACATAATAAAACTTCTGTAACGATTGAATGTGTATTACTGTATATCTATTAAAATAAAGATTTTTTCAGCATTTGTCATGTTTAAAGATACTTAAGCTTGCATGGCATTTCAAAATGGCAATAGGTTTGCGAGGTGTTTGTTCTTTTAATTATTACTGAGAATGCTATTCAAAATTAAAACCATTTTCAAACTTGTCCGTCAAGTTTTCGGAATGTGTGTTTTTGGTATTTATATAATTCGACCACGTTGGCTCGAACTCGCTTGGTTCGATTTTCTCGTTGGCTCGAACTGGATGATTAGGACCGATTTCTCTTTAACAAAGGTAGGCATTCCCGCTCGAAATCCCCGAGCTCATGGTAATTTTGCTGGTGACTAGGAGTTGGAGCCAACGGGGTTCGACTGTATTCTATCTTACATTTGCATTTGCTTTTCAATCAAATGAGTTTATAATTATAGTCATAGTTTGATCTTTCTTTAAACAGAACTTAGTGGTCGACATTATATTTTGCACAATGAGAAGGTAGTATTTCTTTAGTACTCAATACATTTATTTTAGTAAATCGGCTGTCAGCCATTATTGATTTAATCAGGTGAACGCGGCAGTAGATATAAACAGTGGCGTACCCATTCAGTGTTTTTTATACAATATAATGTAGATCACTAAAAAACTTAAGAAAATATTAGTATATAATTACAAAAAATAAATGTTGCGACTACATGGCATTTTATCATTCATTGTAAGTACATACTAACAACTTCAACCATTACAAAGATTGAGAACCCACTTCGTTGACAGCTCGGCTAAACACATCAGTGTCGGGAGATGGGTACTGTTTGCTGCCTTTATACTCAGTTTATAGTAAAGGCACATCAAGGTATGGACGAACAACATAACGTTTACAGTTATCAAGTTTAGTATATCTATAAACAGAATATGGCGTTACATATCTTATAATTCTCAATAATATTTTATGTGCAAGACAACTAAGAGCCGACTATATTTTGAGAAGAAACATAATAAATTTCTTACTTGTATGAATAGCATGTATTTCCTTTTAACAATCGTCCCTACTTTTGTCAAAATACAAGGCGCGTAGCTGCCTCTACGCGAGTACGCGGCTGAATCCACATTATTCTGACAAAAAGTATAACAAAATAAGCCAAGGTTGCAGTATGCGTACTGGACTACATGATCCTAAAACTGTCCATTTTCCAGTGCTAAATAAAGCACATCGGAACGCTCAGAATGCACCAAAATGCACCATGGTTTTAAAAAAAACAAACTTGAGGGGACATGCACCCGAACCCCCTTAGCACAATTATGAATCCACGTGAATAGAGGGATAGTTACGCCCCTGAATATGTATATGAATTTTGAGCTTCAATGCTATCAGTATGACTAAAACGTTTAAGCTATAAGTGCGTTCGTCACGTACACTCCTATGTTAGGGTGATGCTCAATCCGCTCTTAATTTTGTTTTTCTAACGAATCCTTTAGTCGTTGCCAGGTTCGTATACCATGCTGTAATTCCGACTTATATAATCGGTATTAGTCAGGAGTTCCTTCCCCTAACACTATCGTTATCGGGACGTACTGTATGAAATATCAGTAAGCAGGGAACCAGACTAAATCGGTGTGTGTATACCACGTGATAAATTACGCCATACATGCTACGTCGGTAGGCAACATTTTGCTTAAATGAAGAATTAAAACAACGAGCTAGTTTTTTAAAACACTTGGACAAACCGTTACACAAAGCGGCTTTGTGTAAAGGTTTGTCGAAGTGTTTTAAAAAAAATAAACTCTTAATCAAACTCTGGTAAATTGCCAAATGCGGGGCTCCGTCAGCGGCGTAGACTGCGCTATGTTTCATTTAAAATGGTGAATAAATAGTGAAGTTATCTTTGTTTAAAGTCTTCATTCGAAGCAAAATGTTGCCTTCCGACGCAGCATTTATGACGCAATTAATCACGTGGTATAAACACACTGATAATACTACTTACAATTTTGCTGTTAAACATGTATACGATTATCCTTAATTTATACTCTTGAAAAAACTAACCGTTTTATAGTGGAACCGTGCGAGTGTGGACAATTAGTTGATGTTATCTTGTACAGTGCTTTAATGCATCTTACTTCTTGTAATTGTTTGCATGAATATTTAAATAGAAAACCCTTTGTAAATATTTTTTTCAATACGTTACCTACTTAAAATTACTGTTTTATTTCCATGTCACAAGTTCATGGTTAAGTAGTATTATGCTATGCATGTTATTCATATCCAAACATAACTCATTGAGCTAATGTTTCTTGTAATCATATACTAGGACACGACTTTAAATAAAGATTCTTGTCTCTTGTTTTATCGCTGTACTTTAATTGCTGTACATAGCATAAAACAGCTGATTGTTGTTTATAAATAATAGTAACTCTCCGATTTAATCAAACACAGCTGGAGATACCGTAGTTATGGTTATATTTCCAGATATATGAGAATCTCTTTGCAATAATTACAATGAGTTTTTTTCTTTGTTTTGCTTTATCTATTGTATAATAGATAAAAAAAAACACGCCTTTAGTCAAAGAATTTAACTGACGATAAATGCTGATATTCTTTAGAGAGTAATTAATACCTTTCCTTTTGTCGAGCGAACTGCCAAGTTTTATCAAAGAAACCTGCTACAAACATGTATGTGACACTTTGGTATTTTAAATTGAAGCATGGCACGTCCTCCAATTGTCGTTTTTATTATCATTACTTTCGTTTAATCATTATTTGTAGTGAGTAATGCTTAACTTCTAAAAAATGAAACCTTAAATAGTATTAAACTAAGACCAATCGTCGCAGGTTAATTGTGTACGTAATATTCAGAACACATTACATAAGTGACATGAGATAGAAGTGACAGCAATTCGCAGTCAAATCCAGACATTGGAAGACTTGAAGAAACAGATAGAGATGCAATGGATCCGGGTGCGATACCCTAGTTCTTTGCTCTTAGTTCTTTAACGTGCTCGGTGTAAAGCACAGTTACACGGGATACAACTTTCCTGGGTTGAACCAGTACTGAGTACACCACATTTCCAAGCACTACCCTTTAAATGCCAAGCGCCAGGCAAGGGAGCTACTTGTACCAACGTTTAACGTCTTTCGGTATGACGCGGCCCGGGATCGAACCCACGGCCTCCCGCTCCGTAGGCGTTAACTACAAGGCCACGGAGACGGTTATGTGCGGAGCAAGCAGAAGAAGAAGATTCCAACTGTTTTCAGCACGCAGGGAACCAATTTATGAAGTCATGTCTGCCCTGAGCCAATAAGCAGATGCACAGGAAAATGACCCCTGCTGTGAGACCATTGCAATAAACAAGGGATGCACAACAGGGAATTGCCATGCCAAACATTCCTTAAACTAGGCCGTTAACCTTAAATTCTTAACAATTACGTTTGGTACTTATTGAAGGCCAATACGCGATTTCATCGTCCTCCTCTTCTTCTTCTTCTTCTTCTTCTTCTTCTTCTTCTTCTTCTTCTTCTTCTTCTTCTTCTTCTTCTTCTTCTTCTTCTTCTTCTTCTTCTTCTTCTTGGAGCAAATTTCGGAAGTAATACAACTATTAAACACTTACAAAATTCTTAATCATAACTTGCAGGCTACTTGAAAAAATAATGAGAGAAAGTTTGAACATTTATAGTTAGTAATGTGAAGATGTACACAGCGTAGGATATTTATCTCTTCAAGACTTTCTGGCATCTAATCTGAAACATAACTAAGAAACACTATTAATAATTTGAAATAGACAATGAGTACTTATTCGTCAATGGGAAACTCTTCGGAACTCTCTAGAAAATTATATCCCCCGGTATATTGATGTTTTCATTCGGAACTCCTCGGTCATTTTCAGTAAAAAAAAACTCGTATATATATGGACTGTTTATTTATAGTTTAAATACGCTGCATGTGGATCGCGTATTAATTTCAATTTAAACTTTATGACTTCACTTTTGGGAATCTTAATTATTTATGCAATTATACACTTCACTGGCAATCAATTTAAACTTAGTAAAATAACATGCACGTTAAACTTAATTAATACTATTATTTATTTTTACGAACTACTTCTACTGATGTAGAGCCATACATCCGAGTTTATTTTCGACGGAAAATGGCCGAGGAGGTCCGAATGTGAATTTCTTCGAACAACGATTTTCTTCAAAAAAAAGTGCATGAATATAGGTTGTAACAATATGTAGATGTTCTGAAAGTAGCAACACAATCATAGAGTAGGGGGTGAAATATTGGAGAGAGTGGGGAGAAAAAGAAGATTAAGGGAAAAGAGGGGAGAAAGAGAGGAGAGAATGGGGAGGAGAGAAAGAGGGAGAAAAGAGGGAGGAAAGAGGAGGGGAAGAAAGAGAGGAGAGAAAGGGGAGGGGAGAAAGAGGGCGAAAAGAGGAGGGGAAGAAAGAGAGGAGAGAAAGGAATGAGAAGAAAGTGAGAGAAAGGGGAAGGGAAGAAAAAGAGGAGAGAAAGGGGAGGGGAAAATAGTAGGGGAAGAAAGAAAGGGGAGAGGTAAAGAGGAGGGGAGAGAAAGGGGAGGGGAAAAGAGGAGGGGAGGAAAGAGGGGAGAGAAAGGGGAGGAGAAAAGAGGAGTGGAAAAGAGAGATACAGGCGATAGTGTGAAGTGACAGGGGAAGAAGAGCGAGGAAGGAGAAAAGATGCGGAAGTTGAGAGGTTGAAAGCACAAATGAACGTATTTGAGATTTAGTAGGAAAAGAAGGGAGGGTGTGAAAATGAGAAGAGAAAGTGTGGGGAAGGGAGGCAAAGATAAGAAAGTAATCAAGATTTGATAGATCTCGAAACATGCGCGACCACATACGCATGTAACGATGGTGGCTCATAGAGCCAGAAGGAAAGACAGAAGAGATGAGACAGATCTCGTACCATGCACGACCACACGTACGAGCGGTGGCTCTGAGAGCCAGGCTCGAGAACCAGCACTGCTAGTTCCCGTACAAATTCACCCAAGATTTGAAGCCCTGGGATTTTATCATAATACAAAACTTGAAGGTTTAAATGGCAGATTTATATTACATTTCCGTGGAAATGTTATTTGGATAAATTCACGCAGTGGTGTGAAAAAACCTACATGTTACACTATTATATTTTAAGAGCTTTATACTGGAATGACAATTCTTCAAAAATGAGTTAATTGCCTTATTTTAGCTATTTAGTATTATTTTTATGACTTCCGTTTAGTGCTTATTCAGTCTTTTTATATTATTATTACATATTCTATAAATAAGTGTATTATTATAATAACAATGATATACAGTAACGCCATTGGCCATCACAATGGAAGGTGCGAAATATAGCCATGAATGAAAATATTACTGTAAGTTGTATACTGGCAGAAAGTGATAGATTAACTCTTAAAATAGAGTTCTGAAACAGTGCCGTATACAGTGCGACATGGAGGCACCATGCCGTCGCATACAGTATGCGGCAGACATATCACTGCATTAAGGTCGCTTAACAGTGCCTCGCATAAAGCATCATTTGAAATACTTAAACACCGTATGAAGATGTTCGTTTATTTATTATTGACTGTTTTGGGCAAATAATGGATACTAACATGAAAATAAAATATGGTTGCCGAGAAACTAAACAATAAATTTGCTTAGCCTAATGCAGAAAAGGCATCATTACAGGAAAACGGAAATGATATTTGTAAAAACATGTCGTAAGTTCATTATGATTCGAAATGGGAAGACAAACTTGTGAATTTTATTTCAGTTCATATCTAGCAGGCTTAATCACATAAACTAGTTGTGTAAAACTCCGGCCATTCCTGTATTCAATCCTACCATGCTAATGGTTACCACGCTCGCTGAGCCTGAATCGGAGGCTTTTCGTGATGATCTAGCCGAGCAAGACTTCGGTGGCAACCCTGGAAAAGCACGGCTTCATCGTTATCGCAGGTGAATCACGGCTTCTGCGTTCTCGTAGGTGAATTGCGGCTTCCTCATTATCGTAGGCGAATCACGGCTTCCGCATTATAGAAGGTGAATCACGGCATCCTCGCTATCGTAGGTGAATCACGGCTTCTGCGTTCTCGTTGGTGAATCACGGCTTCCGCGTTATCGTAGGTGAATTGCAGCTTTTTCATTATCGTAGGCGAATCACGGCTTCCGCATTATGGAGGGTGAATCACGGCTTCCTCGCTATCGTAGGTGAAACACGGCTTCTGCGTTCTCGTTGGTGAATCACGGCTTCCGCGTTATCGTAGATAAATTGCGGCTTCCTCATTATCGTAGGCGAATCACGGCTTCCGCGTTATCGTAGGTGAATCACGGCTTCCTCATTATCGTAGGTGAATCACGTCTTCTGTGGCATCTTAGGCGAATCACGGCTACCTCGTTACAGTAGGTGAACCACGGCTACCTTGTTATAGAAGGTAAATCACGTCTTCCTCGCTATCGTAGGTGAATCACGACTTCATCGTTATCTTAGGTGAACCACGGCTTCCGCATTATAGAAGGTGAATCACGGCTTCCTCGCTATCGTAGGTGAATCACGGCTTCTGCGTTCTCGTTGGTGAATCACGGCTTCCGCGTTATCGTAGGTGAATTGCGGCTTCCGCATTATAGAAGGTGAATCACGGCTTCCTCGCTATCGTAGGTGAATCACGGCTTCTGCGTTCTCGTTGGTGAATCACGGCTTCCGCGTTATCGTAGGTGAATTGCGGCTTCCTCATTATCGTAGGCGAATCACGGCTTCCGCATTATAGAAGGTGAATCACGGCTTCCTCGTTATCGTAGGTGAATCACGGCTTCTGCGTTATCGTAGGTGAATTGCGGCTTCCTCATTATCGTAGGCGAATCACGGCTTCCGCATTATAGAAGGTGAATCACGGCTTCCTCGCTATCGTAGGTTAATCACGGCTTCTGCGTTCTCGTTGGTGAATCACGGCTTCCGCGTTATCGTAGGTGAATTGCGGCTTCCTCATTATCGTAGGCGAATCACGACTTCCGCGTTATCGTAGGTGAATCACGGCTTCCTCATTATCGTAGGTGAATCACGTCTTCTGTGGCATCTTAGGTGAAATACGGCTACCTCGTTACAATAGGTGAACCACGGCTACCTCGTTATAGAAGATGAATCACGGCTTCCGCGTTATCGTAGGTGAACCACGACTTTATTGTTATCTTAGGTGAATCACGACTTCTGCGTTATCGTTGGTGAATCATGGCTTCCGCATTATCGTAGGTATATCACGGCTTCCGCGTTATAGAAGGTGAATCACAGCTTCCGCGTTATCGTAGGTGAACCACGACTTTATTGTTATCTTAGGTGAATCACGACTTCTGCGTTATCGTTGGTGAATCATGGCTTCCGCATTATCGTAGGTATATCACGGCTTCCGCGTTATAGAAGGTGAATCACAGCTTCCGCGTTATCGTAGGTGAACCACGACTTTATTGTTATCTTAGGTGAATCACGACTTCCGCGTTATCGTAGGTGAATCGAGGCTTACGCGTTATTATATATGAATAACGGCTTCCTCGCTTGCGTAGGTGAATCATGGCTTCCGTGTTATCTAAGGTGAATCACGGCTTCTGCGTTATCGTTGGTGAATCACGGCTTCCGCGTTATCGTAGCGGAATCGCGGCTTGCGCGTTATTATAGGTGAATCACGGCTTCCCCGCGCCTTATTCCACGTGTTATAGTAAACATCCATGGATAAGGAAAAACAATCGACGCCTTTTCATCGTTATTAGGTTTGCCATTGATTTACAAATTTGGTACGAATCTGGGTTCTTAAAATTACCAGAATGAACTAGTAGCATTTTCTTAAATGTGCTGATTTCTCTCCAAAACTTGCGATCGGCACTCGGAAAACATTAACATTACCTTTGATTGACCAAATCACGGTATCAGATGAGAATTACACGAAATAGAACGGTATAAAATCATTATTTTGAAGAATAAAATGCATTACGTGAGTCGGTAAGTCGGTAAGCCTAGTAAGAACCTTCGTTGTTTTCACGAGATATTTTAATACAGACATGTTTTTCATCTAAAACAAGCGTCATCGTAAACAAGCAATTGCTCTTTGTTCGGTGCAAAAGATCGTTTCTAAAAAATATCGTTTTAACATAAAGAAAACAATGGTTAAACTCACCAAATCGAGGACGTTTTTCACCCAAACAATGAACCAGGAAACCTGGACGCACCTGGCATTGATGCCCTTGGTATTGACTGTTTGTAACATTTTAATATTGATAAGAGACACCCAAAATATGTTCGCGAAAAATAAATACCTGTGAAACGTGCGAGGCCAAAGACGCAACAGATTCCTTCAGAGAAAAGCATGCTCAACTCTGAAGGGGTCGACTGGTCTTATATATATAGTATATTCTCCATCCACACGGAGACCCGGTTATGCTAATTTGCATATTACCAACCAACTCCACAACGTACTATGATGAACGCACTTCCTCCTACAGCGGAACGTTGCACCGTTGCACTATGAACGCACCTCCGCGTACAGCGGAGCGTTACACTATGAACGCGCTTCCTCCTACAGCGGAACGTTGCACTATGAACGCACTTCCTCCTACAGCGGAACGTTGCACTATGAACGCACTTCCTCCTACAGCGGAACGTTGCACTATGAACGCACTTCCTCATACAGCGGAACGTTGCACTATGAACGCACTTCCTCCTACAGCGGAACGTTACACTTTGAACGCACTTCCTCATACAGCGGAACGTTGCACTATGAACGCACTGCCTCATACAGCGGAACGTTACACTATGAACGCACTTCCTCCTACAGCGGAACGTTGCACTATGAACGCACTGCCTCCTACAGCGGAACGTTGCACTATGAACGCACTTCCTCATACAGCGGAACGTTGCACTATGAACGCACCTCCGCGTACAATGGAAAGTTGCACTATGAACGCCGCTCCGCGTACAGCGGAACGTTGCACTATAAACGCCGCTCCGCGTACAGCGGAACGTTGCACTATGAATGCACTGCCTCCTACAGCGGAACGTTACACTATGAACGCACTTCCTCCTACAGCGGAACGTTACACTTTGAACGCACTTCCTCATACAGCGGAACGTTGCACTATGAACGCACTTCCTCATACAGCGGAACGTTGCACTATGAACGCACCTCCGCGTACAGCGGAACGTTGCACTATGAACGCCGCTCCGCGTACAGCGGAACGTTGCACTATAAACGCCGCTCCGCGTACAGCGGAACGTTGCACTATGAACGCCCTTCCTCCTACAGCGGAACGTTGCACGATGAACGCACCTCCGCGTACAGCGGAACGTTGCACTATGAACGCACCTCCGCGTACAGCGGAACGTTGCACTATGAACACACCTCCGCGTACAGCGAAACGTTATACTATGAACGCACTTCCTCCTACAGCGGAACGTAGCACTATGAACGCACTGCCTCATACAGCGGAACGTAACACTATGATCGCACTTCCTCCTACAGCGGAACGTTGCACTATGAATGCACTTCCTCCTACAGCGGAACGTTGCACTATGAACGCTTCTCCGCGTACAGCGGAACATTGCACTATGCGTACAGCGGAACGTTGCACTATGAACGTTAAACATGTATGGGATAAATATAGGACAGAAGTGGATCTCGGACAGGAGTTGATCTCGGACAGTCACAATGTTTGCTTTGTTTGGAAAGGAACACATTAAGTACCTGTTGAAAATCAATCAAGTCTTTATAATTAATCATTTGTTCCGAAAACAACAACAACGCTAACGTCGTATATTCTGGTATTGTTGTGTATATGCAACAGGCAAGGTTCGTCAGACGTCAGAGATCGTCAAGTTCGGACAAAGTTATAAAAAGCCGTATACTCTGTACAACACTATTATGTTATGTCAATGAAAAGCCTTTAATGTACCTTTATTTGTACCAATCGAAAACTATGACGTCATGATCAGAAAACGTCCGAGAACTACTACTGTCAAACTCAGCGTGTGTATAACACGTGATAAATTACGTCATAAATTATATGCTAAGTCGGAAGGCAATAATTTGCCTAAAATGAAGACTTAAATCAAAGACGTCAGACGGCCGTATTGCGAAAAGGTTTGTCGAGCGATTTTAAGAAACTTAATTCTCAAGCACACTGTGGTAAAAGACCGAATGCCGGGCTCCGTAAGCGGCGTAGTCTGCGCTATGTTACATTTAAAATGGTGAAGAAATAGTGAAATTATCTTGGTTTAAAGTCTTCATTCGAAGCCAAGTATTGCCTTCCGACGTAGCATTTATGACGCAATTTATCACGTGGTATACACTCACTGAAACTAGACATTTGTATTTCGGATCCATAGAAAACAAAGAAATGCTATTCAATTTCAACGACTTGTGTGTGCTTTTAATTAAAACAGAGCTGAAGTTTACTGTTTTGGAAAACTATCGGATAGCTCATGATATAAAAAGGTATCTTAAAAAAACTTTGAAAGGTTCCGAGAACTACTGTTGTCCAACTGGTATAACCTGAGTAATTATACTTTCGAAAATGACGGAAATTAAGCCACTGCTAATTGCACTGCTTAATTCTATGACTTTAATACAAATGTTTTGTTGATGGCTCTGCTATTTCACGTAGATTATATAATGTTTTAATAATCTTTCTCCATCAAATTGATTAATGTAGTTGCGTTTAACTAGTTCGACATGGATGCTCCGCTGATAAAGCATCAAATGCATGAAACAAGAATAAAATTTCAATTTATCTAAAAGCTAATTTCCTGATTACAAGTCGTAAAAACGCCCTATTTACCTTTCCGCTATGAAGTATCAAGCAGTGTTGTATTATAATTACTATTTGTCTACGCAGTACAATGGAATCATTGCTTTCAGAAATGCGGTGATTTCGTTACCATTATTGAGTATTTAATCTCCAGAGGAATTGCGAAAGTACATAGTCGGTTTCAAATACAACAATCATTTCATGTAAAGACATAACAACATGCGCGCATATGTGCATTTTGTGGTTTGCAATTCCCTTCAGGTGTTTGCAGTGAAATACCAAGGCGGCAATCGGAACACTTCGGTCAAATCCGAAGCTTGACGGAGATGGCCGAGTTGTAACGATTGACTAAAGCGGATAAAGGCGAAGCTACAAGGGTGCTGATACCATTATGGTTGTTTTTTTTTCATTTGTGTTCATTGAACTTAACCATCCAAAATCTAAAAATAATACATGACTTTAATCATGCATTTTAATAGGGTTTTTTTAACATATGACTATGAATCGACTAGTCCTTATGTCACCAGACTTTAATGTGATATTGACCTTACTGTAACTTGACTCTATCAGCACTCGTCTGCCCAACGCTCCATATTATTCCCAAAACAATTAAATTATCAATTATTTCAATAACTTGTTTTTAAAGCTACAAGTTATACAGAAAATGTTCGCTATAGTAGATAATATTCTTGCTGTGAATGAGTGTGTTTTATGTTTTATCCAATTCTACCTTGTTTGTATATTATCTTGGACCAGTGGTAATGTTAGCTAATCTTAGATATTCCAATTAATTAACTTCTGGTGATAACATGAAACTTAAACAATGGCGCTGGAGCCAAAGAAGGCAATAATACGATTTTTCTGTCGTGATAGCAGCCAATAAATTCAAGCTACTTTTACTGAAATTACTCTCAGAATCTCGCAATCAAATAATCAGTTTGGTTAAACTAACGTTTCAAGATCAGAATAATTACTAAACGTTGCGTTTCAATCCTTTTATAATTTGTGTCCGTTAATGGAATGTTTACAATTTGATTGGAACCTGAATAAAACGAAATTGTCTTTCATTAACGTCTATTTGTTTTTAGATCAAATCGGAATACTTTTAGTTACGGCTCTTTCTAATTTTCTTTCCTGATGCGATAACTGAACCATGCCCGAGGTTGGTGCAACATATTTGATTTCTTTCAAATGCTATTGGCTTCAGAAAACTGTTTGATTCAAATGTTATATAATAAAAGCACACGTTCCAATATGAGTAATACAGTACGCTTATAAAGCGTCATGTTGTACTTTCATCCGACTGACGTCGGTTTCATGCTCGTGTATATATCCAACTGTTAATGCTGTCTGGTGTCGTTTGGCCGCTCATGTATTTATCGGACTGTCCATACTGTCTGGTGTCGTTTGGCCGCTCATGTATTTATCGGACTGTCCATACTGTCTGATGTCGTTTGGCCGCTCATGTTTTTATCGGACTGTCCATACTGTCTGGTATCGTTTGGCCGCTCATGTATTTATCGGACTGTCCATACTGTCTGGTATCGTTTGGCCGCTCATGTATTTATCGGACTGTCCATACTGTCTGATGTCGGTTGGCCGCTCATGTATTTATCGGACTGTCCATACTGTCTGATGTCGTTTGGCCGCTCATGTATTTATCGGACTGTCCATACTGTCTGATGTCGTTTGACCGCTCATGTATTTATCGGACTGTCCATACTGTCTGATGTCGTTTGGCCGCTCATGTATTTATCGGACTGTCCATACTGTCTGGTGTCGTTTGGCCGCTCATGTATTTATCGGACTGTCCATACTGTCTGGTGTCGTTTGGCCGCTCATGTATTTATCGGACTGTCCATACTGTCTGGTGTCGTTTGGCCGCTCATGTATTTATCGGACTGTCCATACTGTCTGGTGTCGTTTGGCCGCTCATGTATTTATCGGACTGTCCATACTGTCTGGTGTCGTTTGGCCGCTCATGTATTTATCGGACTGTCCATACTGTCTGATGTCGGTTGAACGCTCGTGTATTTATCTGACTGTCCATAATGTCAGATTTCGGTTGTATTCTCGTGTATTTATCGGGCTGTCCATACTGTCTGATGTCGGTTGAACGCTCGTGTATTTATCTGACTGTCCATACTGTCAGATTTCGGTTGTATTCTCGTGTATTTATCGGGCTGTTCATACTGTCTGATGTCGGTTTAAACCTCGTGTATTAATCGGACTGTTTATACTGTCTGATATCGGCTGTTACCTCGTGTATATATCTGACTGTCCATGCTGTCTGATGTCGGTTGTAACTTCGTGTATATATCTGACTGTCCATGCTGTCTGATGTCGGTTGTAACCTCGTGTATTTATCGGACTGTCCATGCTGTCTGATGTCGGTTGTAACCTCGTGTATATATCTGACTGTCCATGCTGTCTGATGTCGGTTGTAACCTCGTGTATATATCTGACTGTCCATGCTGTCTGATGTCGGTTGTAACCTCGTGTATATATCGGACTGTCCATGCTGTCTGATGTCGGTTGTAACCTCGTGTATGTATCGGACTGTCCATGCTGTCTGATGTCGGTTGTAACCCCGTGTATATATCGGACTGTCCATGCTGGCTGACGTCTGTTGTAACCTCGTGTATATATCGGACTGTCCATGCTGTCTGACGTCGGTTGTTACCTCGTGTATATATGGACTGTCCATGCTGTCTGATGTCGGTTGTTACCTCGTGTATATATCGGACTGTCCATGCTGTCTGATGTCGGTTGTAACCTCGTGTATATATCGGACTGTCCATGCTGTCTGATGTCGGTTGTAACCCCGTGTATATATCGGACTGTCCATGCTGTCTGATGTCGGTTGTTACCTCGTGTATATATCGGACTGTCCATGCTGTCTGAAATCGGTTGTAACCTCGTGTATATATCTGACTGCCCATGCTGTCTGACGTCGGTTGTACCTTCGTGTATATATCCGACTGTCCTTGCTGTCTGATGTCGGTTAAATTCGCGTGTATATAATTATATCAGACTGTCCATGCTGTCTGATGTCGGTTGTACTCTCGCGAATATATCCGACTGTCCATGCTGTCTGATGTCGGTTGTAACCTCATGTATATATTCGACTGCCCATGCTGTCTGACGTCGTTTGAACTCTCGTGTATGTATCGGACTTTTAATGTTATCTGATGTCGGTTCTACCCTCGTGTATATATCAGACTGTCCATAATGTCTGATATCGGTTGTAACCTCTTGTATATATCGGGCTGTACATGCTGTCTGATGTCGGTTGTATTCTCGCGAATATATATCCGACTGCCCATGCTGTCGGATGTCGGTTGTACCCTCGTGTATATATATATATATATATATATATATATATATATATATATATATATATATATATATATATATATATATATATATATATATATGGATTGCCCATGCTGTCTGATGTCGGTTGTACCCTCTTGTATATATATCGGACCGTCCATGCTGTCTGATGTCGGTTGGACTCTCTTGTATACATCGGACTGTCCATTCTGTCTGAAGTCGGTTGTACTCTCGTGTATATATCGGACTATCGATGTTGTCTGATGTCGGTTGTACCCTCGTGTATATATCGGACTGTCCATGCTGTCTGATGTCGGTTGTACCCTCGTGTATATAACGGACCGTCCATGCTGTCTGATGTCGGTTGTACTCGCTTCTAAATATCGGACTGTCCATGCTGTCTGATGTCGGTTGAAGTTTCGCGTAAATATAATAGTATCCGACTGTCCATGCTGTCTGATGTCGGTTGTACTCTCGCGTATATATATCCGACTGTCCATGCTGTTTGATGTCGGTTGAACTCTCGTGTATATATCAGACTGTCCATGCTGTCTGATGTCGGTTGAACTTGCGTGTATATAATTATATGTGACTGTCCATGCTGTCTGATGTCGGTTGAACTCGCGTGCATATAATTATAGGTGACTGTCAATGCTGTCTGATGTCGGTTGAACTATCGCGTATATATATCCGACTGTCCATGCTGTTTGATGTCGGTTGAACTCTCGTGTATATATCGGACTGTCCATGCTGTCTGATGTCGGTTGAACTTGCGTGTATATAATTATATGTGACTGTCCATGCTGTCTGATGTCGGTTGAACTCGCGTGCATATAATTATAGGTGACTGTCAATGCTGTCTGATGTCGGTTGTACTCTCGCGTATATATATCCGACTGTCCATGCTGTTTGATGTCGGTTGAACTCTCGTGTATATATCGGACTGTCCATGCTGTCTGATGTCGGTTGAACTTGCGTGTATATAATTATATGTGACTGTCCATGCTGTCTGATGTCGGTTGAACTCGCGTGCATATAATTATATGTGACTGTCCATGCTGTCTGATGTCGGTTGAACTCTCGTGTATATAATTATATCAGACTGTGTATGCTGTCTGATGTCGGTTGAACTTGCGTGTATATAATTATATGTGACTGTCCATGCTGTCTGATGTCGGTTGAACTCGCGTGTATATAATTATATCTGACTGTCCATGCTGTCTGATGTCGGTTGAACTCTCGTGTATATAATTATATCAGACTGTCTATGCTGTCTGATGTCAGTTGAACTCGCGTGTATATATATATATATATATATATATATATATATATATATATATATATATATATATATATATATATATATATATATATATATATATATATATATATATATATATATATATATCAGACTGTCTACGCTGTCTGATGTCGGTTGAACTCGCGTGTATATAAATATATCTGACTGTCCATGCTGTCTGATGTCGGTTGAACTCGCGTGTATATAATTATATCAGACTGTCTATGCTGTCTGATGTCGGTTGAACTCGCGTGTATATAATTATATCTGACTGTCCATGCTGTCTGATGTCGGTTGAACTCGCGTGTATATAATTATATCTGACTGTCCATGCTGTCTAACGTCGGTTGAGCTCTCGTGAATATATCCGACTGTTCATTATGTTTGACATCGGTTTAACCCTTGTGAATATATCCGACTGTCCATTATGTTTGACGTCGGTTGTACTTTTGTGTTTACATCTGACGATGACGTCGGTTACATACACTCGTGTGTATATCTGAATGTGAATGCAACCTGACGTTGACAAAAACAAACCCAGCAGCTTTCAAACGACCTGTAAATACGAAATGGAGATGACGGTCAAGAAAAAAATGTTTAAGTAAATTATTTTCCAGGAGTTTGAATATAATGATTATCATTATGATCATTGAATAACATCATATCTTGGAAACAATTATCCCGATAAGTCCTTTAAGGCCAAAACATCCCAACGTTTTCGTTTAATATTCAAATATTCTAAACTGGATTAGAAAGGTCTCATTCGATTTAGCGAGTTATCACAGAAGTAATCGAATTTTTGTTAACTGTGATTAGTGGGTCTCCGCAGGGCCGCAAGTTCTAACTACATGGAAATCATCTAATAAATATAACCACGTGATTGGAATAATGTGATTTTATCCCAATCAAAACGACATCCAGAGAAATAGTTTCCAAACAGATTGGCGACATCGGCGAATTATTTACTAGCATTATCTGATGGCCATTTGTATTTTTAATACCTTGTAAATCGAGGGGTGCATGCGAAAAGGTTCTAAGTGAGATTAAAAAAAGAAGAAGATAAAACTTTTTCGCTTTCACCCCTCGAAATGTTCAATAATCCTTTACAATATATGAGTGCATTCAAAGTCATTACTTGCTTTTACTAATTTGTTCGTGTCTATTTTTTTAAAGCCATGCTGGACTGAATACCCATACTGTTGACTGAAGTCAGGTTGACACCCTCGTCGTCATAATAATTAAACTACATATATTTTCTTTCAAAAGTCAGAAAATTCATGGTTATACAGTTCTTCCTTCTTCTTCGTGTTTTGTATTTTGATCTATGTGCCATTAAGTACGTACGAAAGAAAGACTGTATTGCCTTTAGTTTAAACTTATTTATTTTTCAACGTAACAATTTATAACAACATTTTATAAATCACTCTCGTTGGCACGATATTACACGAGAGTGTGGTGTTGTGTTGTCGGAGGAAACCGGAGTACCAGAGGGAAACCTACTTTTCCGGCATTGTGACCACAAATAACATGCGCACCAAAACAACTCATGCGCCCAGCCCGGAAATCGAACCTGGGTCGAATAGGTGAGAATCGAGTGCGCTCAATATCTATCTTAGTTCATATCTTGCTTGTGTTGGGTCTTTTGAGTTTATTTTGTGTTTTGTGTTTCTGCTTGCCTTAGCTTGTTCAAGTGCTCTAGCTGCATGCTCTGCTCTTTTTGTATAGTTGTACGTTACTTGATTTGCTTTTACTGCTTAATTTTGCTTACTAGAGCTTGCTATGCAGCAGCTTGTTAATAAAACTCTCTTTGTATATGCTATCGTCATTGTCATACCATGCTTTATTATTGATTGTGCTCTTGTATGTGCTGCTGTGAAGGAATTGCTGCTCAGGTCATCCCAGATCTGATCTGTGGTGATATTTTCATTTAGACTACTTTTAAATGCTTTTTGCAACTATTTTGACTATCAGTTTTTTATTACTCTTTTTCTTAAGTGTCTCTTAGGCCTCTGGTCTAGAGCAGCAGATCTTTCACAGGTTTAACCTCTTTTAGTTCCTTTGCTATGTGATATGTGCTTATTTAACAATGCTCAAAATTATTTTACAGCTTTCTTACCATGATATTGTGGTTCAACATGTATACTATTGTTATAGTCGGTTCAAAAGCGCTTGTCGCTTATGTTATATTGTTATTTCTGACTTGCCGACTTTTGCCGAAATTTATCTTATCTTATCTTATCTTACCACTGTTCCAACCGGACAACCAAAAGCTTCATTCGGAACTCCTCGGCCATTTTTATCGAAAACAACCTCAGATGTATTCCGGTACATCAGTTGAAGTAGTTCGTATTTTTTTTTAATTAAATCATAAACCTAAATGTAGTGTTTTAGCATGTATTTATTAATGTAAGTTTTAATTAATTGCCAGTGAAGTATATTATTGCAAACATAATTAAGATTCCCAAGAGTTAAATCATTAAGTTTTAACTGCTAAATTAAATTACTACGCGATCTACTTGCAGCTGTCTTAAACTTACCGATTTCTGAGTATATAAACCGTCCAGATACACATTTTGGCCAAGGTGATGAACAAGAATTGCATGTAATCGCTGGTCACAAAATTAGTTCCAGAGTTAAAATATGAACATTGACCCTGTGGACCACGAGTATGCAAGGGCGTAGCTACACTAGAAATTATGTGCATGCTCCGTTTGCTTATGGGTGTTCGGGGACATGTGCTTTAGCTGTATATTTCAATGATTTTTTTTAATAGAACCGTTTTTGAACAGCATATGCAGACATATAGTGCCTACGGGGAGCTACGCCAATAACACGTCAATTGAATGAATGGTTATTGAAATCACTTATAGTTTCGCACTGGCTTACACAATTTTGTCATTGATGATATAAAAATGCGACTGCTCATCGAGTATGAATTATTCATTCAATGAATCAGGGAAAAGACGTAATAGCCGGATGCCACCTTTATTCTTTTCTGCTCGGCTGTATGAGTGGTCTGCAACCTTGGGTGACAGCACGACATACCATGCTTAACTGGCTTTTAACAGAAAGAGCACCCTGAACACTTAATTTTCATTTTACAATTCCATCCACCGATCTTATTAATATTTACAAGAGTCTGAAAGCATGCAAATCACGAGCTATAACAATGGGTTCGATTCGAGCCAGTCTAGTTCACTTATAGTTTAATTACCTTCAGACGATACTTAAATGGTCACGATTGATACAAAACTAATTTTATTTAATAGTAAACGCATGAAATATGCAAAAGTCATGCGTTCAAACCTTTCCCTTTAATTAGATCCCAGTACTAGAAATCCCATGGTGTTTTATTTATAATCAACTTGAAGTGATTTTGAGTCCACGTTCGAAATGATCAATGGTCCGAGAGACATCAAAGACTAATTGGTTTTTAATCTTTGATTACTGCGATGTCATAACTGGGTGAATGTTGCTTCGTTGTTGTTCGAATACCTTGTTGTACAATAAAAATGTACTATGAATTACAGTGTTAATTCAAGTGTTTGAACAAAAACTTTATTAACGTAGAGATAGTTTTCCATTGTTAATTCAAGTGTTTGAACAAACATTTGTTTAATTAACGGATAGCTAGTTTTCCACTATATGTTTTGCCGTAGTGCATATAATCATGTTCTCTGTTCTGTTGTTTCTCGAATAATCGCATGGCGTTATCTAATAGGAAAAATAACTTTAAAGGCCTAGTTTAAGGAATGTTTGGCATGATAATCCCCTGCTGTGCATCTCCTGCTAATTGCACTGGGGTCACAGTAGGGGCCAATTTCCTGTGTATTCGTTTATTGGCCCAGGGCCATTTAGGGTCCATTTTTATAATAAAACATCGAAAACTGCACAGCAGGATACTCAGATTGGAGATCTGATCAGACAGTAAGGCAATAAGATTAAGACCAATTAACATAGGTTGTGTACAAATACACGTTTTTATTTTGTTTTATTTGGGGGGGGGGGGGGCTTACAGAAGTCTTAAACTAGGCTTTTAAGATACGCATTCACATCTAATCCACTAAAACCAAACACTTTTAAGTAACATTTCTTTTAAAGGATAATGTCATTTAATTGCCCAGTCATTTGATGTTAAAATATACAGAACCACGTGACTTGTATCTTAGTTCTGCCATTGTTTTTGTGCCTTACTGTTGTTGTTATTTTTGTTTTTGTTGTAGTTGTTGTTGATGATGATGTTATTGTTGTTGTTGTTGTCGTTGTTGTTGTTGTTGTTGTTGTTGATTTGGTTGCTGGTTGTTCTTTTCTTCTTTAAAATGTTATAGAATCTAATTATCAGTCATTTGCAAAAATGGTTTATGCCTGAACGAAAATTTAAGCCGTTGTCCAATAGGAATGATTTGTCATACAAATCAACTATCAATTGTCATTCCATTGATCAAGTTCACCAAAAACCGTCACAAAGAGTAAATTCATTGGTATAGATGACAATTTATAGGGTATCAGGTGCCTACAGCATGGAAGAAAGAAAACTCTTTTGAGCTCCAAAATTTATTTCATAATGAAGCGCGATATTAACTATTTTCTAGTAACTCTATTCAATTAATAATCTCACTTTCCCTCGCATTCTTTCACCAAATGTTCCCTTTAGGTAAGATTTCCTTATTATCAACATGATACTTAAAGTTCATTATCTATTTATGACATTTATTCCACAATTACAATTCATTGAGTTGTATAAGAAAATTAATCTCACTGTTAAAGCTGTACTCACACTGATTGACCGTTTTGACAACTTATATATTGGAATAAGCAAATTTTTGCAATTTTTTTTCGGAAACCAGTGATACAAAAATGCTGACAAAAGATCAAGTCGCAGTTTTTGATCTTAATGTTCATAAATTGATATTTTATGGCTAAAAGCGTTACTTATACTTTAAGAAAAAATAGATGCACGGCAATTTTCCAAAACAAATGAGATATGTTCTATTGATTTGTATTATATGACTGAATTGAAGGCATCGGTACCAAAATCAGCTGATTCTGAGAAAAAAACAACTAAAAACAATGTAAAAACTGTAAGAGTGAGAAACAGTTTGTGAGGGTGCAGCTTTAATACTAGAAAATTATATTATCAGCGTAACAACAACGAGTATATCATTTATAAACAGTAAAACTGAAAAGTATATCTGTAAAACATGCCACAACACAGGTCCAGTTATTTGACAAAACACTGTCATCAAGCATGTGTATATAAATGTGTATAGAACGCATACATTCCATATATGTAGGCCCTTATTTCAAGTAGATCAATACTATTGTGTGTTAGTTTCCAAGGTCAAACCACTAGTTTCCTTTGCTCAATGTGTTATCAATGTAGAGCCTTGTCTTCTTCTGGTTCTTGTGGTCTCCCGGCTGGAAACACCGTCCCCATTTTCAGGTAAATCAATAACATTGTTTTTAGTTATCTTAGGTCAAACAACTAATTTCCATTCAGAATGTGGTCATCAGTGTAGGGCCTTGTCTCCCTCTGGCCCTCGTGGTCTCCCGGCAGGAAACACCGTCCCCGAGAAGGAGTGGAGGGCGTCGTGGGCCTCTACAATACAGAGCAATATTGACTACAATAATGAGCGTTAAGGGCTACTTTTTATTATCTTGAAATTTCTTATGTATCTTCAAGTCTGCCATAGTTGAAATCGTTATAAGAATCGTTGACGGCCATTTAGATGGAAAAAGAGCAATGTCAGACTGACAACAGTACAATCCGAATGAAATAAATATATATAATCGGGGAAAAGTCATCCGAATAGACTAAGTGGTAGAACATTTCAATGGACCGTTCAAAAAATATTTGAGTCGTAAATTAAAACTATCTAAATAACATAGTTTCATTTTTGCCACATATTTATGTGAATGAAACTTTAGCTAACTTTGAAAATATTCAAGAAGTTGAGGATATTGCCCGTTTTTCATTCAAACGGTGTTTGTTTTCCTTCAGTCCATACTAGTTCGGCTTCCCTGTACATAACGTAACTCTGACCTTGGACAATTACATAAAAATGCAATGAATTGCCATTTGTGACGTTTATACAGATTTAAGATAATCCTTCATTAAAACGGTCCCAAATTTGGGATTTTAAGAAAGTACATTATACGGTCTTAAGTAACAAATAACCCATGTCAAAGATGAGCAACTTCTTTTACAGAGAATGAAAATTGAACTATAGAAAGTGCAATGCAGACAGATAGGGCGTTTTTGTTGACACCAAACTAGTTTCAGTATTTGTTTTAAGGGTTTCGGTGGTTTGAAACCTGTTTCGAAAGTTTTTCTTGACTAATCAAATGCATGGTTGTGTGTACAGTTTTAACAAAATGATGAAACTTATGCATGTAGCCATTATTTCTAAATGTCTTTAAAACAATGATACCGCAGATGGTCGTTTGTCTGTTTTAATTAAATCGTGCTTCAACACACGTGTTGGAACACTGTCCGCAATGTAATTTTATTCAAATTGAGCTAGTTTTTGGATGGAACGAACCGACGAAACCGCCTCCAGTTTTCGTAAAACAAACGATAAAACTGGTTTTCATATTATTTAAAAATGTCTCATCAAATACACAGTTTGGCAGTAAAACCAATATAAAACCAAAACTAGTTTACTACCAACAAAACTCCCTTTAGTATGCAGTTTAATCATTGTTTAGCTTGTTTGTGTGGTAGCTGATTAATTAATTATTTCTATGGACACAGTAGTTGTGATATTCTATATCAAGGAACGAGAAAGATGCAGTATTAGATATCATCGAACTAAACAAGGTCTACCTCGATCGGCTTTATATTCCTGGTAAACTAACTTTATGCTTCAATAAATGTTATTTTAAATACTTGGGCAAAATATTATGAGCACGTCAGTCATATATAAAAAAAGAAGTTTCATTTGATATTACATTTGTGTTTGTGTGTCTTCTAATGTTTTTGAAATGCCCACAGAATTGTTACTGATTTATAAACACTGATAACATCAGCCAATTAAAAATGGCAAAAACAGAGTCAGTCAAGGTGTGTAAGTCTCACCTTTAAGTTTTTGCTGCATGGTAACCCGTATCTTTCTTTCTTGTTCTAGCTCATTACAAAGGGCATCTGAAAGACATTAAACTCTATTAATAATTAATTATTGTTTTTGTGGAATTTCTAAATTGATTCTCCAAATACTGACAGGAAAATGTATAAATTTAGAAAATTGATGGTTTAAGATGACTGATGTTAAAAGATAGTAAGTAAATCATTAGTAGTATCCGATAAATATTTCATTATTATAATTCAATAAATACTGTTTCATTTTGGAAGATTATATTTCACTTATCTTCAATTTATTATTAACAACAGTGTCATTTCGCATCTGTTAGATATTGAATATACCATTTTAGATTGTTTTAAAAGATAGATTGTAATGAATTGAAACCTGAAATAGTTATTCTCAAACATACATCATTTAGCAAAGAATATTATTTTATAATTGAAGTTAATGTCTTAAAATGATACGAATTCATCTTAAGCATTCGAATGACAGATTCATTAACGTCAAGTTTTATCGGTCTGATTAATTGTATTATCATTTTATAATCTGATCTTAGATAAAATTTCATATTAAAATTTTGATCAGGTTGAAATATAATACATCCATACTCATTCCATACTACTTTCTTAATCTCTGTATTAAGTGTTCGGATTATTTCAAAAACAAAGATGCCATGTTCAAACTCGTTAAGCTATCAATAACGACAGAAATACTTCATGATCACTTAGAACTAATATTCAATCGTCAAAAGCTCCGATTTCTTGGTGGATACGTAGATCGTATAGATGACCAGGGGAACAAAAAGCCTAATTCGAGAGCAACCACAGATTTTTAAGTTTTTAAAGACTAATAAAGCGTAGAATTATAAAGCCTTATTAAGGCCTTATTCACCAACGATCGAATCGTACAATATATTTTTTCGAATGGGACAAGTAGCAATATCAATTATTAAGAAACATATTGGTCTTTGGTCAACTAAGACACAACTAGTTTGAATTTGCAAATACATGTAACACTATGTTCAATCAGTAACCTTTTTTATTACAATTATTAATCTTGCGATAATCAGGTCGTACATTTGTTGATAAGATGGCTTCACAACTAAGCAAACAAGAGTTACTCGTACCAATGGCAGGTACCGAGTCTTAACTGTAGATTCTGTAGAATTTAGAAACTAAGCACTCATTCCGTTCCTTTGAGAACCTTATTGACTGCTATGCATAATGAGCAAATGGGCATGTAACTAGTGCCTTTTATGACCTGTAGTTGGACGGAGATCTTGTCTCTCTGATAGCAACTGGACATATAAAGCGTACCTTTCATGACTTTTAGTTGGACGGAGATCTTATCTATCTGCGAGCAACTGGGCTTATATATTTACTGTATTTGGACGGAGATCTTGTCTCTCCGGCAGCAACTGGGCTTATATAATTCGTACCTTTCATGGCTTGTAGTTGAAAAGAGATCTTGTCTCTTCGGGAGCAACTGGGCTTATAAATTTCGTAACTTTCATGACTTGAAGTTGGACGGAGATCTTGTCTCTATATGAGCATCAGGGCTTATATTATGTCGTACCTTTCATGACCTGTAGATGGATGGAGATTTTGTCTCTATGTGAGCAACAGGGCTTATATGTTTCGTAACTAAATAACCTGTAGAAGGACGGGGATCTTTTCTATATGTGAGCAACTGGGCTTATATATTTCGTACCTTTCGTGACATGTAGTTGGGAGGAGATCTTGTCTCTATCTGAGCAACTGGGCTTACATACTTTGTACCTTTTATGACCTCTAGATACACGAAGATCTTGTCTCTTTGTTAGCAACTGGGCGTATATATTTCATACCTTTTATGACCTGCAGTTGGATGGATATCCCGTCTCTCTGTGAGCAACTGGGTTTATATATGTCGGACCTTTTTATAACCTGTAGATGGACGGAGATTTTTTCTCTGTGCGAGCAGCTGGTCTTATATATTTCGGACCTTTCATGACCTGTAGTTGGACGGAGATATTGTCTCTCTGTGAGCAACTGGGCTTGTATATTCCGGACCTTTTATGACCTGTAGATAGACGGAGATCTTGTCTCTCTGTGAGCGACTGGGCGGCTATTTCGTACCTTTTATGACCTGTAGTTGGAAGGAGATCTTCTCTCCCTATTAGCAACTGGGCTTATATATTTCGGACCTTTTATGACCTGTAGATAGACGAAAATCTTGTCTCTCTGTAAGCTTCTGGGCTCATATATTTCGTACCTTTCATGACTTGTAGTTGGACGGAGATATCGTCTCTCTGTGATTTCTCCTTGCTGACCCTATCCTCCAGCGACCGCCTTAGCCGGTCAATATCGCTCTCCACTTGCCGCCGTACATCCATCTCACACTGCAGCAGCCGCGCCAGCTCCTCTGGAAGAGAAACGTGTTCATGAACAATCTGCCCGGCTACCTAATGCTACCGGAACGTGTACATGAACAGTCTGCCCGGTAACCTCGAGCTCATGCTACCGGAACTTGTGAAATACTCATTAGCTTTTATACCAGTTGCTTGCTTTTGGCATATGCCTATATAAGAGTTTGATTCGGAAAATTGAAATAAAAATTGCTTTGAACCGAACGTTATACTTGTTTGAATGTTATTTGAGCCTCTTGTTATTATATAATAGTATTGCAGCATGCATATAATTATGTTTGTGTACATGGTCCAAATGTTTCATCTGTCGTGTGTCTATGTGATGATACGTTAAATGAAACAGATGTGTTATAAACTGTTGTATTGATACATATTGGAATGTCAAAAAGATTTGGTGTTTTCATTGACTATTCCAATGCGATTACTAGTCACTTTCTAGGTTCTATATGTATGTTTCAACAATACTCTAAGATCAAATACTTATAACTAACAGCAACCAAATTCAGTTTAAAAATTTCAGAAAGATACCTTTGCGTCGCAATGTATGAAGTTTCAAAAAATTCGAAATCGGCCAAATTCCATTAACATAATATGTACTATTACTACTAGTAGCAGATATGCATACAAGTTAGGAAATTGGGGGCGGGGCGGAGGCAATATCTGGCTCAGATTAAACAGACATATCTTAAGACAAATTTGCTACTAGTGCATGCAGTCTATGCAGTATTTCCATGTTAAGAAATAGAGCCGGTCAAAATGTGTGGGTTTTTTTCGCTTTTTTCAATTTTCTTTCGACTTTAAAACTGATAATGGTATAAAAAGTACCGTACATGACGCGTATCACTGATTTGTATTTCATTTCGTTTATAGAAGAGTTTTCTCCGTGGTGCTGTTATAGTTAACTTATCAAGATAAAACAGCATAGTTTATGAATATTACCAGTATTTACTATGCTTAAATTATCGCTCACTTTGTTGACGCCGCGTAGCGTCAGTATTGGCTTCATTTCAAATTTCTCCATGTAGGGTCACGTGATCAAAATGGACCAGCCAACATTATTATTAAAACTGTAAAATATGTTTGATAAAAAACAACCTTTATGAACAAACAATTGTATAAACTGAAAGAAAAACAAAACATCAAGATACAAAAAGAACGTATGCCATATACCGTTATTAAAATCCTTTAAGAATTTTAAAGGGTATTTACATACTAGTTCCCAAACTCGTAGGCTACGGCTTTTTATAGCTTTTTTTATTTGAATGCATTCCTTTGCTTGATGACCATTTCGCTGTTTATGTTTTAATTCATCTGTGTATTGAGTTGAGTTGATTTGAGCATCTATAGATGTATCACATTGGTGTTGGATGCTTGATTATTTGTGTTATAATGATTCATCGTGTGGTCCATGTGTATTTGTTTCTTGGTTTATGTTTCAATTTGTGGTCCATGTGTATTTGTAACCTGGTGTATGCTTTATTGTGTGGTCCATGTGTATTTGTTTCTTGGATTATGCTTCATTGTGTGGTCCATGTGTATTTGTTTCTTGGTTTATGCTTCATTGTGTGGTCCATGTGTATTTGTTTCTTGGTTTATGCTTCATTGTGTGGTCCATGTGTATTTGTAACCTGGTGTATGCTTTTTGTGTGGTCCATGTGTATTTGTTTCTTGGTTTATGCTTCATTGTGTGGTCCATGTGTATTTGTTTCTTGGTTTATGCTTCATTGTGTGGTCCATGTGTATTTGTTTCTTGGTGTATGCTTCATTGTGTGGTCCATGTGTATTTGTTTCTTGGTTTATGCTTCATTGTGTGGTCCATGTGTATTTGTTTCTTGGTTTATGCTTCATTGTGTGGTCCATGTGTATTTGTTTCTTGGTTTATGCTTCATTGTGTGGTCCATGTGTATTTGTTTCTTGGTTTATGCTTCATTGTGTGGTCCATGTGTATTTGTATCCTGGTGTATGCTTTTTGTGTGGTACATGTGTATTTGTTTCTTGGTTTATGCTTCATTGTGTGGTCCATGTGTATTTGTTTCTTGGTTTATGCTTCATTGTGTGGTCCATGTGTATTTGTTTCTTGGTGTATGCTTCATTGTGTGGTCCATGTGTATTTGTTTCTTGGTTTATGCTTCATGTTGTAAATCATGAGCATTTGTTTCTAGGTTTATGATAAACCCTGTGATTCTTGCGTATTTGTTTTGTGGTTTGTAATTAATCGTGTGATTCATGTGTATTTCAAGCCGTATCTGGTTGTTGATCGAATAATTATATTGATAATTGATCATGGGTGGGTACTGTTTGTTTTGTCAACTTGAGATTGCATACATTTCGTAATAATGAAAAAATACAATGTCAATACATATAATAATAACAATAATAATAATAATAATAATAATAATAATAATAATAATAATAGTAGTAATAATAATAATTGTAAAAATAACAAACATTATGAAATAAAAAAAATGAAATAATAATGATAATAATGATGATAATAATAATAATAATAACAGTGTTTGTTTAGAATGCTCGTCCAAATAATTTCGTTTGATTCCAATTGGACAACGGATCACGAAAACAGTGAACGTATCATAAAATATAGGGAATATCATATTAGTCGGTTGATCAATGGGGTTGTATCACTACGAGTTGTTTGTCTATATCGGAAGAGACCGAACTATTCCAAAGATAGTCTGACTGACATAATATTCCTGACAGTCGGTTTTAACCACGGACCTATAAACCATATATAGTATATATATGGTTTTTACATTGAAACGAACAGCTATATTTAGCAGGTATTATCTAGTGTACCTTTTGTCATGGTGTTGATGTCATCTTTATTCAGATTTCGACTAGATTTACTATGGTCTGGTTCTTCTGAAATATGATAAATTATATAAAATTATAGGAATTTTTACGATTGAAATATGGTATTTAAGATGTTTTTTTTTGCATTGTAAGATTGCCAATGATGATTCATAGTATCTTTGTTTAGGGAAGGAGGGCGATAATCATAGTCTTTTGCATTTAACGTACTTGACAAACTTTAATCCTTTCATAATTTCAACAGCAACATATCAACTACATCCTTCAGATGTTGATGGATGATCTCATCGAATTTCATACGTAACACTGTTAGACAACTTACCATTATTGTTTGTGGGCGCTTGTGTGATTTCGGGGCTTTTAACCTAAAAAGGAAGGCGGTAGTTTAATTATTGTCTATAACATTTTAAAACTTTAAAATATTCCCTTAAATGCCTATAAATCAATCAGCTTGTGAAGATTGAAACTTAATTTGAGACTTTTATGACCTCTGAGAAAGCGATCTATGTTTAGCACATGATATTTCCGTTCATAATTGTTTTGATTAGAGGACGGTCCGGGGTCGATTAACAAGTTAGGGCTGTTAACATGGGGACACCCGGGTGAATAGCAAGTTCAATTAGAGCAATTTATATCGAGCGAAAACTTCATTTAACAAAATCATAAACAGCCGACAACAGGGATAAAACCTGTCGCGTGTTTCAAATGAATTATTCCGACAGTTTAACAGTCATTTTTCGACCTTATCTTCAGGCTTTGTAAAATGAGAATTATGTCTTTGAAGGTCTTTGCTTTAATATGTTCTATCAATTTTTAAAGTGTCTAAGTAGACATCTCTAGTCCATTAATATTGCCATCGTTATTATCTTATCTTTTAATTCTAAGCAGCCAGATACCGTGCAAGTACAGATCTCCAGAATTACTGTTTCAAGTTTTCGCTAGAGACTTTAAAATGAGTGCTTAATTTCGGAATATATCAAATATTAAAATTAAGATTTAAACCCGTCTTTTATATCTTAAATGGTGCGAATTTAATGTTTAACTGCAACATGTAAATAGTGTTAAATGTATTTCTAATAAATTATTTTGTTTAATCATCTCTTCCGGCAAATATTTTAATGTTTGCAATTACTTTTTGTTTTTAAAATCAATTGGGATTCTTTACCTTTCTCTCTTCATTGTCTGATGTGCTGATATTCTGCGCTGATTCGTCATTCCCTGTGGGATCCTCGATGCACTCAATGGTCGAGTCATTTTCTGTAGGTTCTGGGCTCGTATTAGTCGTAGAATGCCCATCATGTTCTTGTCTTTCAACTTCGTATGTTTCCTCCTCTTCGACATCTTTCTCGACGTCAATATCTTGCTCTTCATTTTCATTTTTCTTGTCAACATTATAGGTTGGAGAAGAACCATCCCTTTGCGTGTTGTCACTTCTGTATGTTTTCCGTACAGGCCTAAATGCAGACGGGCGGTGATTTCCTTGATGTTCTCCATCACATTGTAGACTATATGTACCTTCCTCATCCTCCGAAGATGTGTGAATTTCAGAAGGAGACTGTCTTAACGAATTATCGGTTGTGGAAAGATCCTTGACAGGTGATGAGTTGATATAATTTTGTCTTATTCCGTTCATGCTCCCAGCCCGAGTAGAGAACTGACTAGCCCATAATAAGTCATAAGGGGGCATGAACATGTCTGTTGGTTGACGCCAAGGACTGAAAGTCATATGTTGCTTTGTTTCATCTCCCAGATCAGGCTTTGTCGTCAGCGGATAATGAAATGATAACGGGTTTGCCGCTGCCATTGGATTAAATGTATAGTTCTTTCCCGGCATAGAGAACAGAGGATAGGGTTGGTAATGTGGTGTAAAGTTTGGTTTTGTCGTAATATGTTCTTCTATTATTGGTTGCTTAGGACGTTTAGGCTCTGTCGGCGACATGGGAGGACTCGAGTCTGGAAATCCAGGTGAAGATACCATTCTTTTCCTGCTACCACCGTTAAACATGGCCTTGACATCTTCCCAAGCATGAAATACATCGTCTGGTTCCTTGTTGCAGAGATGTAAATGTCTTCGCCATGAGTTGAAGTTTGCAGCGTCTGGGTGATTGTACTTTGCGTCTGGTGTACGATGAAAGTGGAAAATGAACTTATTTGGTGAAAAATAAAGATTGCATACATTGCATCGGATGCATTTTGCTCGGGAACTGTTGTAACGGGACGGCTCAAACTTTCCTTTGCATCCCCAGCCGCATTTGTGAATTACTTCAAAAAAGAAATTTTCAGGCAGTTTGGGTGGCCGATTGTCTTCAAGAAAAGACTTAACCAATCGCTCAGCTTCCCTTTTGGTTATCATGCCACATCGTCGAGATGAAATTGGCATGGCCCCGGCCCGTCTCAGAATTTCCAACTGAACAGGAGTACACTGTACGCATGTGATCCCAAGAGCAACACGGCGGTTGTGGATTTCGTTATAGCTGAACTGCTTTAGAAGTGTGTTGGATATTTGCGCTAGGCAAAGTCTCTCCTTTCCGTCAATTAACAGCGATACTATTGGGATCCCGTGCAGAAGAACGTTGGAAACGGTGTTCTGTCTGTAAGGATATGCTGGTGACTGCTCTGGAGTTTTTAGAATCGTGGAGTGCATGGATGAGTCGGGCCTGATGTCAGCGTTTACCACTTTACCAGCTGAGATGTCAAAATCCATACTTCTGGAAGGCATGACAAACAGGTTTATGAATAACGTTTAAATAACACGATTGTTTCATATCAAATATAAACCAGTATATAATTAAAAGTGAACCCCATTGACTTCAATCGTAATATATTTAAACCGTTAATGTATGACCTTTGATGAATGACAATGACCGTGTGTGTGTTTCCTTCAAGTGATTTCCTGGTCCAGCTTGAGAATCAAAATCCCCGAAGCTTTAATTCAGACAAATCATAATCCAGTTAGACATGAAATATAAATCCCATCATTCATGTTGGTTTTGCAATGTACGCCATATGGTGTCTAAACATGTCTTCGTTTCTATTTCTTTGACCTTTCTAAGACCGTTAAGTCGCATTAATCTTGACAATCGGTTGTCGACGGTTCCATATCATTTCTCCATATGCTTACGAAATTATCATTTTAAATAAAACCAATCAGTGCTTTACACCGCTGCACTGTATCTGTGATTTACTGAGTCGTGAAAAGGGATCTTGTTTCCCATCAATAGAGACATGCTGATCCCAACAGGTATTGCGCCCTGTCCAGATCCGAACAACAGGGAAGGGGCGTGATTTTAAATGTGCCCATATGGCAACAGTGAAGATGTCATGTAGCGGATAATGGTAATTAAATAAATGTAATCAAACCTATTAAGGCACCTGATCTGGCATGATTCAAATGCTGGAGTCGAATGATATTTAAAACTCAATCTGGTTATTTTAATAGTAGCCTTAAATGATTAAACATCTTACTCACAAAAAATCCTACTGTTATTGTATCGATGTTAACAAAGGCCAATGTGAAATGTACAGTTCGTTCAAACAAATCAGAAAAAAAATATATTTAAGTGGAATATAGTTGTAAAAGATATAACATTGAATATATTGTTTTCAAGGTGTGCACGTTGCTGTCAACTCCGAGGTACAATAAACGGTTGTCAGTCACATACTAAGTATTAAGCTGACAAACAAAAAGAGTTTTACAAATTATTTTGTTAGTTTTTTTTAACTTAAAATGAAAACAAGTTTTGGAAAATGATAAAGTTTAATCAAATGAACATATTTGTTTACTTTATATTCACGTAAACTACACAGTTTCTTTTGATAAAGATAAATACCTTTAAACAAATCAAACTACAAGTCATAAGGTAATCGCACATAGTAAGCATGGATCTTATATCAAATATATAGTTTTAAACAATTTAACAAGGTTATGGGTATGAAGCCTGTTAACTTCACAAATAATATTGGTGTATAGAGTATTTAGTCTAGGCCATGGTAAATAGTAATATAATGAAAATAATGGTATAAAACTTAGATAAAATATATTGCTGCATTACATTTAATGTACGTGTCTAGTCGTTGTCTATAGTGACGCTTTATAGTTCTCTCTAATTTGTTGGTAAAAAAGGACAAATAAAGATGAAATAAAATTCATCTTCAATAACATCTGCAGTACATATCTGGCATACACGTCAATGCCTCTCTATTCTATTTTGACAATACCTTCCTGTATGGACTCTTAGACTATGAGCCGACACGCGTACTTTTAAGCTTTTGTAAAATACTTGTATTACATACAGAATTGGAAAAGACTAATAGGCGACATTATTTTCTTTCAGCACGAGCGTCTTTAAAGGAATTTAAAATGTAGATTCTCTATTGGTTTAAATTTCATTTTACTTCATTCTATAATCTTCCTCCTCCTCCTCCTCCTCCTCCTCCACATCATCATCATCATCATCATCATCATCATCATCATCATCATCATCATCATCATCATCATCATCATTAATAATAATAATAATAATAATAATAATAATAATAATAATAAATAATAATAATAATAATAATAATAATAATAATAATAATAATAATGATGATGATGATGATAAATAATAATAATAATAATAATAATAATAATAATAATAATAATAATAATAATAATAATAATAATTATAATAATAATAATAATAATAATAATGTGTTGATATGGATATGATTGAATGGTTCAAGTTTGATAAATGCATTTGTGCAATATAACATAGTTCTTTAATCTTATATTACTGCACCCATGGTTTAAGTACTACATGAACAAACAAAAATATTTGTTTTGATTTGATAACTTATACCAAATTCAAAACTGCAGTATTTGCTTGAAAAAGAAAAGGAAACAACTAAACAACACAACGGATATATTAAAACGCTTTAAATTGTATCGTGAAATAAAACAACATATGTACAATGATGTTTTTACAAGAAAAAAACAAACCAAACCATTATTATTTAGAACGTTAGTGTAAGTTTTAAAACTATCACATTTAATATAATGCCTTTTTAATTCGAAACGAAACTTAGCAATTAATACAGTTTCAAATTATTGTTGCAGCAGTCAGCAAAATAAGAGACATACTTTCTGTTTCATTAACATTTTATTGTTGGACGTTCATAGTTCTTAATTATTTCAATTTCTACATGTTACATTTCTCTATTAAAATGAAATAAGAACTGCAGTAATACAATGGCGCCGTAAAATGTAATAAAAAAAGAATTGTAGATATTGATAACACATACACTTGTAAATATTGATAGCATAGCACATATAGTTATTGATAGCACATATAATAAATATATTGATAGCACATATAATAGTTAATTTTGATAGCATACATAATTTTAAATATTGATAACACATACAATTGAAAATATCGATAACACATAATTATACTTGTCATATTGATAGCACACTTATTTGGAATATTGATAGCACATTTACTTCTTATATTGATAGCACATATAATTTGAATATTGACAGCACATACACTTGTAATTATTAAAAGCATATATAACTGTTTATATTGAAAGCACATATATTTGTTTATATGGATAACACATATAATTGTTTATATTGATAACACATATAATTGAAACTATTGATAGTACATATACATTAACAACCATTGATGCAAATAAACAAATACAATTTGCTCAATTGTTCACGCTCAAAAAGATAATTATCAGCGCTTAACTTAGTTTCATCTTTTACGTGTAACCATTCTCATTCAAAAACATCCTTTCAGTGAACGCCTTTGAACTAAGCCATTCACATTAAAATGGCACTTATTTTTCCATTTACATAAGATTCTTAATTAAATGTAATTTAAAATACATTACTCCAAGTATAAATGTTTACATTTAATATTAAAATTGTAAAAAAACGTCTCCAATTTTGTTATTTGGTCTTTATGGATGAAAAACAGGTATCCATCTCTATATAAATCTAACTGGGACATACTATATTTCAAGCAAAACTGCTTGTGGAAATTTTAATAGTGCAAGGTAGTACATCGTAAACACTAGAGAAAAATAGTTACGAAGGAATAGCGCCTTGCACTGACCTCCAAAGCAACACCCGAAACAAGCCAGTGCAAAGTCCATAATAGAATAACAAAATTCAACAACATATTTCAGTTGGAATTACATGCCTGAAACAAATATTTACAACATTTGTTGCATACCTTTCCTGAGCCCCACACTTTGGTATTTTCAGCATGCGAATGTTCAATGTCATTGAAGAGCACTCGCATATATATTACTTATTTACTTCTATCGTTTACACCTGTAATATCACTACTGTGCTGAAGCAAGAAAGTCACTGCAAACTTAAAGGTTTATGATGAAGGTACTACTATCTAAAGCAAGTTCGTCCTTTCAGCACCGTTTATAAACCGGACATAATTATCAAGTAAGGCACGGCCTCCTTCTTTGTAGTTGAAGCTTTATTTAAAATTTGTTCCACGCGTTTAACGGTAAAACTTCTATTGTCATAGCCATTGACTATAGAAAATATTATGACTCTCGAATGAAATGAAGCTGTAACATTGCCTAGGGGCGGGCTATGGGCGCTAGATGAACGCTATGCTATAAAAGGATGCAACTCATTGGCCAATAATTCAAGTGACGTGCTGTCAATCAGCTTGCTCATGCGCAAACGCGTCACGTGCTTCTGGTCGATTAAGTTAACTGCAGCAAAATCTGTATCTTTTTGAGAGAGCGAATCGAACTTAACATCGCGTTTTTCCTTTAACGAATTATGCCTTTATGGTAGTTTTTGCTTGTGATCAATACCGTGAAATATATACAACCATAAAACAAGACCAAAGATGTTAAACTAGTGGAGACTGAACTAAAGCTTACTGTCTTTAAAACTATTTTCTTTTCAAAATCGTACTCAACTGAACTTATTTAACGGCATTTTTCCGGTTTTATACTCTTTCATTTAAGATTAAATGATATATCAACGTTTATGGAATGTGAATTAGAAATTTCTTAATTAATAAAGGGTATAAACTCTATAAAACACAGAAAGAGAAGCTAGTGATCCGAAAGTTTATCAAAGGAGAAGAGATGCATTAATATTTAATCTGAGCATTTGGGGAGGTTGTTTTAAAGATTTTATAAAGATGATATACACGATCTACTTTATCGCAAATATGGAAAAACGTCGTCAAAATGCCATAAAATTTACATTTTTTCAATTCAGTTTCCAATTAAGAAGATTTTAACTGATATCAACTGAAATTAAATATCAAATCATTAGTGTCTGAAGAAATTGAGAGAAGTTCATCAAAGATGTAAAATCTTAAAATGTGATGATGTTAACAGGCAGGTTTAAATTATTTGTTTTCCAAGATCCTGTCGACAGATAGAACTATCTTTTAGATTCAATGGAAAAAGAATTGATTAGGTAATAGGTAATATTAAACGACACGAAGACAAGAAGATCAACAGGCTATCTAAGTGAAAAGTAGCCAATAATTCTAAGAAGATATTAATATAATGAGTAAACCTGCTGAGACGAATCCTATTAAACTAGTTTACAGTTCTTTGCAACATTGTTTTGTATGTATTGATGAACATAAATTGGTTTTAAGCGCGTATGTAAAAAATAATCCAGCAAATTGTCTCGTAAAAAAGGATCTAAATGTTACTATCGATATAATCTATAGATCTACTTACCTATATGATCTATGTCGGCCTTATATAAAAGTATGCAAAGCAGAAATAAATGATAAAATATCACCATTTCCAGTATAAGTGTACCAGATTCTGCTGTTTAACATGTGACTTGTGGATTTTCTAAAAGCGTTTGATATTGTGCATTGATTTACTTTACATGTTCACATATGAAAAACTCTCTCATTTAATGTCTTTTTTCCACGAAATATTTTATAGTTCCTTGTGTTTGTCTATTTAATTAGAAAAAGTGTTATGAATTGATGGGTTCATATTTGCTGTGTGTTCTAAAACCTGTTCCATAAAAATGTCTTGCGTTTAATTAACAGTTTAATTTCTCAATTCAGCATAAACAATTGTTATAATTCGCGAATTTCAAAATGTATATGTGTCTGTTTTATGTCATTATTCGTCTTTCATCTGAAATAGTATAAACTTTCCTAAATGGTGGCTTATAAGCCCATGGTACCGGGTGTTATCAGTTCGATTCTATATATTTTGAGATTTTTGTTTTGTATATATACATGGCACAATAATAAACGATTACTGACTTACGTACGTACTTACTTATTCTGTTTTCATAGTAAGTTGATAGTAAATATAAGTCTGTCAAAAATCTCCTTTTCTAGGTTACTTGAAGAAATCTAAAGCTCTTGCATTTCTATCATTCAGTGTGATTGCTTTTGATATTTCAAGAAAAACGTTTCAATTTTTTTGAAACGATTATTCGGTTCTTAGTTTTGTCATGTTATTGTCGTTAAATAAGTGCGAAAATATAAAAAAAAAGTTCATTCGAATAATTTGTTTAACTACAATATTGACAATTTTAAACGCCAATTAACGCATCACAAGCTATTTTCTTTTATCAGGGCATCAGCAGGTATTTGTAACTTTAATTTGTCGAGGACATGATACAAAGTCAATCCGTCTATCCGTCTATCAAACAAGCATCTCATAATTAATTCTACAATTTTTGCATGTTAAACAAAGCAAAGCCTATTTGGATTTGGTTCCGGTAGTCGACTACCGCGCCATATTCAATTATTAACTCTGTTGCTTGACTGTTTACGCTGATAACCACTTCATTTAATTACCGATTCCAGCTCTGCCCGAGGGTAGGTGTTTGTTCAATAATTAAATAAATAATCCAAAATTGCGAGGCCCTGAGATGAACGGGTTAAACTGATTTTATCATTAAGGGTAACAACACTAAATAAAACCGCCTTGTCAAAATGCGAAGCCAATATCGATGGTGTATCAGGGCCTGGGATCTTAGCTGAGATGATTGGACATCATTACGCGGTTAACTTTGAAAAACAAACACACGCAAATTGCAATAGCGACAGTAAATCAGGTAGAAGGACAATTCAAAGAAATAACATGTAAAGTAATTGCCCGACTGTTGACGACTGTTCATTAAAAGATAAAATAGTAAAACTCATTTGAACTATTTCATTGAATCAAAATGTGTCCTTGCAGCATTATTTGAAGCCAATATGTTGTTCCTTACACGTATATAAATTGAGAAGACGTATCAAGACCACCTGCAAATAAAACGCGAGTGCCAACCATATTAAAAGTTAAAGCGAGTCCGGAGAAACAAAAACGATTACTTGGAGTCGTTGATGACAGTGATAAGAACCGTGGTGCATGACGTGTACAAGAAAGAGGGAACACTTTCAACAGCAAACATGAATTTTGGAAGCAGATCAAGAAGTTTAAAAATACGCGCGTAATAATATTGAGTAACCTTCTGTTTTGTGGGAATTGGTTTAAACAATTAATAATTGAAAATAACCTTCTTATCGTTGCAAAAGATTTTATTCTTAACATCGAAGGAAATCGAAGCGGTAGAAAAGTGACTACTGACGAAAGTTGTTGTTTTATGAGTTGTATAATGGTATGATTGTCCGTCTCTCTTCCAACAGACTGTGGGTTCGATCCGTACCAGATTAAAATCTAATAGCCTTTCAAAATAAACACCACTACTGGTTTCTACCCAGGACACGGCCTCGGGCGTTATTCTATAACTGTCAACTTTCGTCACGACTCAGCTATAATTAATAAGTATAAACTTAAACTACATCCGAAGATTGTTCTTTTTGGTGCATGATGAAGGCAAGCGGACAACGCATTATCGCATATAACATCAACTGCTCTACAAGACATAACTTTGCTTAACTGATCTTGTGATACACATAAACAAGACTTTCGACTTGCTTGTGAAAATAAAGCAACAAAAACACCTGCAACCGAGCACCTCAGCCATTATCTTACCTCGGAAATAATACGGGTCTTTGTAAATAGTCCATCATGGAGGCGCCCATATTGAAAACGTGTTATATGTGTTTTCAACCGTCAAGGGACAAATGCAATAAAACACATTGCGAAGATCATTCTGTTGTTGTTGTTTTTTCTTTTAATTTGAATATTATTTCAAGTTTCTCCAAAGCGTTATTAAAACACAAATCAAAATAATTCATTTAATTTCAGTATATTGTTCATGTAATCGAATGGATTTGCATATCGTTGTGATATTGAGTTCATAGCCGGCGGCTTCGTCTCATTTTTATTATCTTGAAGCCAGTTTACGAGGTCTATCTCGACGCTTGCCGTAGATGGCGAAGTTGTTTCGATAGTCAAAATCGTACTAATTTTCTGCTTACGAAACGATTGTTATTAAACTTACTTTAGTTTTTTTTTTATCTACAGAACGTTAAACAGGTGCATAATCATTGCGCTAGTGACGAAGTTGAAACGACGACGGCTCATGAATAATCTACTTCTTCAACAATGGTATTGAATTGAAAAAGATATAATTTAAAATCATGTTTTAGTTTACATCATATCGTAAATGTAGCTGATTTAAGTAATTTTATTGTATCGACAGCACTGCTATTTTTTTGGTAAACATCAATCAAAAGAATGTCACGATTTAACTGTTCAATTGTGATTAAATCAAAGTTCTAAAGATTCGATCAAATTATTGTATAACCATTTCATCTACATATCAAAACTGAGCTACAATACTCTCTCACCAATCATCAAATCCTGATCCAGATGAATCACATTTGACCAAGAGTCTATTAAACTACTATATATACTCTCCACTGTCAACAGATAATTAAATATAAGGTTTATATAATATGGACGCTTAACGGAATGTTATTGAAGTAATGGCGGGTTAATCAACGGTCACCGTCTGATGTGCAATTAATCGGAAATATAAGCACAATTGATCTCTTCTTTGACAATAACGTTATTCTTGAATTGTATTAAGATAAAGTTTTCAGTTGCAAAAATAAATCATTCAAATTGTTTCCCGGCCCTGTGCGCGCTGACATTTGATTTGGAAATAAGAACGAGCTAAAGTTTCAAAACAGAGAACATTATCAAATTGTTTTTTTCACTTTTAGAAACAGTGTATTATCATTTTTATTTAATGAATCTCTATAGGTCACCAGAAAATCGACAACCTTGCATGGCTCCGCTCGATTTGAAAATCGTCAGAGACAAAAAAAAAACATTATTTAATTTAGCACTAGAATTAATTTCATTATAAAAAACAACCCTGTTTAATATTAACCTTACAAAGTTTAGGTGTTTTAACATCCAATTACACAATATCGGTTTAAAATATCAAACGCCTGTTCGAAATCAGCAAAATATCTTGCTTATATTGTTCAGAAACCTTATAATCTCATTTACATGAAAACAATACATGCAAAGCATCAAAGGGAGCCGTGAAATATAGTTTTTAACGTTTTATCTTACCGGAATATTTTTAAAAAAGCGAGTTTAATCATGCATTTACTAGTACTAGTTCTATTTAACGAGTCGTTCAGTCAAATCGACCTCTTTGGTTTCAATCAGTTAGCAAGCTGCAGCCTATTTAATAAACCTGGATAATTTATCCACATGCTATCTTTTGGCTAGTTTGCACATAAAAGCAATGTGATTGGTCAACAGTAAATTTTGGGAAAATATTGACCAATCAATAAATATTTTGGCCATCTTTAATACAACCAAAGACTTAACGAGTTTTATACAATTGTCTGCTGAACTTTATTTGATAGGTTAGTCTTGGCCAATAGCTGCTGGCATCAATGAATTTCAGCTATACAAACTCTCTTTTTTAAAATGTTTTTTTTTCTTCTCTTATTTTTAGATATAGCTTTTATCAAATTTCAATTGTTCAAGGTGCATTGAGGTACAAAGAAATATTTCAATTTTAGATAGTTTACAATCTTTACCGATTTGTTATTTAAAGTATCGGTCACGTGGTTTACATAGTGGCAGTGATGGGAAGTAACAATGAATCGAGTTTGGTAGAATGGGTCACCCCAGCATAGTTTTGAAATTGCAAACATATTTTTACTGTAAATGATTATACTTGTATATTTCGCAAACATATGAATATGAACGTATTCAGCACCCTTTAGAAATGAGAGATCTAGATAAATTTAGAACGTTAAATTATCATTTCATCACAAAGAAAACTTTGTTCGGAAAGTTAAATGTATTTACTTTATGTCTTAAAGATAAGGGAGAGAAAACGCGAGTGTCAGACAAGTAAACCATTTTTAAACCTGAGCTTTGGACAAATTAGTTTTACTTTTCTCCGTTATAAATGAATGCGTCGATCTGTCGAAAAAGACCGATGTCTCAAACTATCCCCCTATTTTTTGTAATTAAATGGCACTTGTTTCCTAAAATTGCAGAGATAGTTGAAGGTCTTAGCCGCCGTCCAAGTAATCCTCCACAACTGTCATTTCTAGAATAATTTACTCTTGTTTTCCGCCGCATTAAAACCACCGCATCACTGTTTGTCGTCGGAAAATATCAGAGTAGATAACCAGGGGAAATGGAATTGTTGTAACAGACTTGAAAGCTTCTAATTAAGTCGACGAAGCCACAATTTACCACTACGACATCTAAGCCGGATTTACCGGTATTAATTCGACATGATCCTCATTGAATACATTTGGCGTCAATCAATTTAATTTTGATTGAAAGATAATTTTAGTCTAAACATTTCTTGCCTTGATTGATGTTCTAAGATTCCGGACCGGTAGATTCCAAGACGATTGGTCTTTATATGGTAGCTATATTCCTTAATCACCTTTTATGAGCTGTCGAAAGTAAATGGTGGCGATCAATCGGCGGCTAATTTTGATGAAATTAGCGGGGAAGCTAAGGGGTGGTCATTTTTTCGCTTTGCTGCGGACGTCGCGATGGAATATAAATCAAGCATTTCTTGGAGTTGATCGAAGTGCGAAATTAGCCATAAGGTCTTCAATTAAGAAAAACACAAGCTTTCACTAGCTGAACCTGAAGTCATCTAATGTCCTTGAACACATTTTGGTCAAGTAATATGAATACTTCATATCATACATGGAGAACATGTTTAATAGGTGTGGAATTTTAAATAGAAATGATCTTTGCAAGCATGTTATTATTAAAAGTGGTTATATCAATAATGATTTCGTGTTTTTTTTTGTAGAAAGTGCTCCAATCCACTGGAACTGCTTTACCTGACTAAAATGGGGCGACAAAGCAAACAAAACTCCTCAAATGTAGACTTTAAAAGCTTTTAATAATTTCTTACTTCTACCTAGCATAACTCTTTGAAGTTTTCAACATGTTTTATCTTTGAAAACGTTTTAGCATTTATAGCGTTTGATTGAGAATATGGTTTTAATTCATTAATATAATAGTTATTCCTCGCGTTTTGTCGTAAATAATATCTTGATTAATTTTCTAGTTGACTTTTTGTTTTAAATCACACAGGAGTACAATGAAATCTCTTTTCTTGATTAATCGCTAGTATGACACAAACACCCGCACGAGTGCCATTTTGTCGCCGCTTTTAAATACTCGTTGTGCTTATGATTTTTTATCAGGCAACAAACGATCACCAAGTAATCAAACCTTCCCATGATTTCCCCCTTGACTCCCCCTAGTCAAACGCTCTGTAAGAAGATTTTGTTTCTGAAATGACAGATGGAAACGTGGAATAATCATAAACCCATTCACTTAATTAATTCTTTTCTAGGGGGCATTTTCTTGCCGTTTCCAATCTGAAATCAAATATAATTAATCGATTGTATGTATTTTGCGATTGTTGGCTGTAAAGGTGAGCGGACAGTGCAATAGTTGAGAGCCTTGTATCTGATGTTGACGTCCCGGGGGCGAACGCCTGCTAAATGGTCTTATGTAATTCCAGGTAAGAACTTGTCTGTTTTAGTAAATAAATGTATTGTTGAATACAGCGTCCCAGCCTTTACCTTGTAGTAAGTTTGATATATATAATTTAAACAATGTTGTACTTTTATGAAGATGAAGTTCAGAGTAGACTGTTTGCCTAGAGAGAAATAGACAACGTTTTGTGTCGGTAACATATATCTGACTACGTTTTGTGTCGATGATATATATCTGACTACGTTTTGTGTCGGTGACATATATCTGACTACGTTTTGTGTCGGTGATATATATCTGACTACGTTTTGTGTTGGTGATATATATCTGACTACGTTTTGTGGCGATGATATATATCTGACTACGTTTTGTGTCAGTGACATATATCTGACTGCGTGTTGTGTCGGTGATATATATCTGACTACGTTTTGTGTTGGTGATATATATCTGACTACTTTTGTGTCGATGATATATATCTGACTACGTTTTGTGTAGGTGACATATATCTGACTACGTTTTGCATCGGTGATATATGTCTGACTACATTTTGTTGAGTTGACATATGTATGCAAGAAGAGCACTGCAATTTGTGCCGGAAACATATATCTGATATTGTTTAGTGTCGGAGACATACATATGAGATATGTAGACTGCGTTTGTCTGACTACGTGTCGGCGACTTATATCGGAAAGAAGTTGACTACGTTTTATATAGGCGACAATTATATTCGACTACGTTTTGCCTCTCCGATATTTATCCAAGAGAGGTAAGGGCGAAATATCTGAGAGGTAAGGGCGACATATCTGAGAGGTAAGGGCGACATATCTGGGCGACATATCTGAGAGGTAAGGGCGACATATCTGAACCCAATTTCTCGAATCATATTGCGATTTTACACTGAAACAAACATTTTTTTGTAGTTTTTTAGGGAACAGCGTGCAAAATTACTGTTAAAGGTTACACCCTATGACACCCTATGACACGAACGTAACGTCATTTCTGTTTTAAACAGTGATATGTAAGTTGTATTTCACTGATTAATCCGTATAAAATAAATATGTACGATGTTTCCTTCTTTATAGTGTGTAAATATTACTAATATTTTAGACTTTAGATACAGTATTTTGCTGAAATGTATAGTGATTTCTCTGATTCGTATGTGTTTATGCCACCACCAACACCACCACCACCACTACCACCACCATCTTCATCATCATTATTATTATTTTAAATCAAAATATGAAATAAATAATAATAATATTAATAAAAAAATATCCTGACTAGGTTGGATAAAGGATGCCGGTTATGCTTTGTGTGCTTGCCATTGTTTACTGATTGGGTATGATGTTGACATTTTTTTAAGGAGAGGATGTTTATGATGGGCACACTGTTTGTGGGAAGGGGGCGTATGCTTTTCACATTATTTTAAGGAGAGGAGTCATGTTTACAATGTTTAAGGAAAGGGGGCAAAAGATGTTCTCATTGTTTATGTTAAACAATAACAGTAAAACATAGACGGATGCTTACTGCTTCTGTCAACGAACATTCAAACAGAGACGATACTTACGGCTGCGGGCAATACATATTCAAACATAGACAAATACTTAAGAATGCTGTGAACGATAAGTCGACCATAAACGAAACATAGACGGATACTTACGGCTGCGGGCATTAAATAGTCGAACAAAGACGGATACTTACAGCTGCTTTCAACGGATAGTCAAACATAGACGGATACTTACAGCTGTTGTCAATGAACAGTCAAACGTAGAGTAAGACGGATACTTACAGCTGTTGTCAATGAACAGTCAAACGTAGAGTAAGACGGATACTTACAGCTGTTGTCAATGAACAGTCAAACGTAGAGTAAGACGGATACTTACAGCTGTTGTCAATGAACAGTCAAACGTAGAGTAAGACGGATACTTACAGCTGTTGTCAATGAACAGTCAAACGTAGAGTAAGACGGATACTTACAGCTGCTGTCAACGGATAGTCAAACATAGACGGATATTTACGGCTGCTGTAAGAGGACAGTCAAATACAGACGGATACTCACGGCTGTTGTCAACGGACAGTCGAACATAGACGGATACTAACGGCTGCTGTCAACGGACTGTCAAACATAGATGGATACGTTTTATACTTTGTATATTTTTATGATCACTCAAGAACGTATTTTTCTCTAATGCTCTACCTAATGAAGTCTTATAATTTCATGTTTCTGTATTTTTCAAAACATCCAATTACAGTCCTCTTCTTGAATGAAAATACTTAATCTGAACAAATGAAGCAACATTGATATTTAATTCTGATGAGCTTAGACATACCTTCACCAACCGAACTTCATAAGCTGGCCATTTTAAATTAGAATCTTGGCGTGAAAAGTAAAGTCAATGTTCTTTAGAAAAGTAAATTCGTAACTAATAACTAGTCTACGTTTGGTTTAGTGCTCATTAGCATTCTTACTTAGCTGATAGTTGTTATTTGCGCATAATGAGAATAACAGGCAAATAATTATGAGATGCGTTTTCGCAGAATTACATGTGAAATGGACACCAGTTTTAAATGCCAACAAGCAGTGTTTCCAATATTGACATTTACATGATATTTTGTATTCATCATTATGCATAATATTTGATAATTTTAACTAATTCCCTTGCCCGTTGGGAACAAATATGGCTGCAAATTAATTATACCGAATTGGATTAAGCGAGATATTAATGTTGTTTTATTCTGTCCATTAGACTTTGGCCAAGGGCTGACATTTAATAAACTACCAGATAGTCCTAATGTTTGTCCAATTCCAGATAGCAAGGTACCGGAAAATATCGCTCATCGTTGAATATTATTCTGCAACATTAATAAACTGCTCCCTCTGGCTAATTGTTCACACGATTCCAAATAGAATTCTTATTTTATTTCGACGAGATTGATTAGTTAGTCACGTTGAGTGTAAAAAATAGTGGTGTATTCAGCAGATCTGTTCGAAATTTCTAAAATCATGTTCATCTCAATATAACAAGCCCATGGCTAGAGGGGTTTTTGTTGATTTTTTACGGGAGTGCAGCACCTATATAAATATTGCAAAATCTAAATAAAAAAAAAAATAAAAAAAATATATTTATTTTATTCTCAAAATGAGTGATTTGGGTTGATTGTACTAAAAATTTGAAACACGATTTCTAAAGATAAATTTCGGACGGTTAAAGCTTCAATTGCACATAACTAACTCCTTTGTAACATTAAACGATATAAGGGGTTGTTAAAGGCGCACAACCTATGTTGATGCAAAAAGTGCATTATCATGTTAAACTCATTTGACTTTTTTGATAAAAAAATATATATATATATGATTGATGTACGGATAAAAAAAGTTACAGGGGTTTCTGAAATAATAGCTACATAGCCACAAATTATCCAGTTTAAAAAGCACCAAAATATCTCATAAAGTCAAATGAGTAAAGCATGATAATGCAATAAAACTAAAAATAATTTGCATCAAAATATTGAGCCCCTTTAAACTACGACCATATGTCAATTGTCTTGTACGTTTCTTTGTCCGTTCGTCTTCTAGCCGGCCGTTCAATTCGCAGTAAAATTGTTGGTTGTTTAGTTTAGTTATACTCGCACTCGGGCATGGCCCGAATGAAATTGTTGGTCATATAGGTTTTTGGAGCAAAGTACACAAATGGATGTAACGCGTGTTCTTTAACGTGCACCAAGGAATAGCACTCTCACACCTTCCCGGAAGACGATTCGTATAGTTTGCGGTACGGCGGGGAATCGAACGTGCGACCCCAAGTTTGACATTCTATTGTGTTATAACACTAGACCAAGGATCGGCCATGTGTTTGCACTAAAACAAGAACGTAATATATTATAAACTCGGCGTTGTTTGCATTTTAACATTATGTTCGCCCAAATGCCATGTTGCACCTTGGACCAACATTAAGAGCGTACTGGGCTCGAGACATTAGGGCAAAAAAGTTGTCCCGCGCATGCGCACTGCTCACTTCACTCCATTGACGAATCGTGAAAACGTACTGTGGTAATTTTCACGAATTCGTCCACAATCCGCCATAGAATGTTCGCATTCATCTTTCAACAAGGTAGTACGTGCTCTAGAAACGTCAACTTAACCAACCATTCCACTACAGCATCATAAATATGTCGGACAAACCTCTGTTGAAAAAAAACGTCTTTTTTATATGGACATGCTAATCTGGAACAATTACAAAATGTATGGTGTGTTTTGATCGTTATTAAACAGATCATCAAAATGATATATAATTACACGTCAAAACCAATCCTATTTATAGGGATACCACTTTCACGTGATAAAGGAAGAGTAACTCTGTATGGACTTTGACAACATTGTCGGCATCGAAACTTTAAGCAATCCTTAGTTTACTGACTTAAACATTTCATTTTCAACATGTTTTCTTGATCTCAATCTACAATACCAAACAGTTCCAGAACATTCTCTCGTAAGGGACCAGCAAAAATATGATGACGTGTGTTCAAGTAACATCAGTCGAAAATGAGTGTTATTTTGTGTGTAAATGGATGGTTGTCCCTTCCAGACACATTTATCAAGAGGTGATCTACAATTTGGAACGGTAATTTCTCTTACAGCAATAGTTTTCGCATAAACTATACCCTGAAATTTTACGGACAAGACAGTAGCTATGTAAATTAAAGCCGAGCAACGGAGTGCCGTGATTAGCTAAAACTTTCTCTTTGTCAAGCGCGTCAGAGTGATAAATGGCATGTAACTTTGATTCCCAATCTGTTGATTTCCCGTTTATACCACACAATGAAACCAGAGACATTCATTAAAGCCCCAACACCGTTTGTGTACCGTACGTTAATCTACGGAAGCATAATTGTATGGAGAATATCCTGTAAGGAAATACCGAGTGAAAGAAAGCTTCCGCTGTATCAATTGCGGAGGGATATTACGACAAGGCTGTAATTAGTCCGGCGATGCTTTGGCCAAAGACGGACGAGACACCAGGGAAATATATACAACAGTGTTTGCCTTTAACTGAAAGTCTGTGAATACAATGTTTAATGGCTGTTTATACAATATGATTTCCGCTCAAAGAAATTTTAGAACTTTAATTCAAGAAGATGGGAAACATCAAAGTTGTCTCTTTATGTCCTAGTCTCTGAAATATTTTTTTACCGCAAATCTAGTTTGTACAGATCTTTTTCATAAAGTTTTTTTCTCTCATTAAAAGGTGTGCATGTCTAACCAATAGTGCACTCCTAAATTATTCGCAGTGATTTAAAATGTTATATAAATAAGCTTAGTATTGCATAATGAATTTAGGTTATTTATTTATTTATTTATTTATTTATTTATTTATTTATTATTCATGTTTTTATATATTTATGTTATTTATTTATTTATTTATTTATTTTTTTATGTATTTATTTATTTATTTATTTATTTATTTATTTATTTATTTATTTATATATTTATATATTTATTTATTTATTTATTTATTTATTTATTTATTTATTTATTTATTTATTTATTTATTTATTTATTAAATTATTTATTTATTTATTAAATTATTTATTTATTAAATTATTTGGCTTTGGTTTTTTTGTTATTTCGTTCGTTCGTTAGTTCGTTCGTTCGCTCTTTCTTTCATTCGTTCATTCATTTATTTATTTATTTACTTCCTAATTGAGTTCCCTTATTTATTATGCACTTTTAAATGCAGTTTTTTTTCCTTTTACTTTGTTGATGTTTAAACAGAGCTTCGTATTATATCGACCATTTTTTATCATTATATTTTTTAAGGAAGGTTCATCGATTGATATCACTTCAATTAACTTTTAATTTAGCGTCTAATTTAAATTCTCGCTCTCTGATAAATAAATATGATAAAACTTAGTATAATCAAAATATGGATATTGTGCACGTGCACAAAAGAAAGGTGGCGCGCGCTTACCTGCTGACTGGTTGACATAAAAACTATTAATTACCAAGATAATCAAGCGTTCGGAAAAGAACAACGGTGCGGGTACAATTAATTGTATTCCCTTGGTGTCCGTTTACCGTTTGCTAAGGAAACCCTTTTTGTTTAAGGAATATGTAGATTAATGCAATTTTCCTTCTAAATTATGGTGAAAATTTAGATCGCAATTTCATCGGAGCTGCGAATCACTTGACAGATGCGAGGTATGTGTCGTCTGCTACCTAAAGAAGTAATTGTCGTCTGCTAACAGATGGGTGGCTGACGTCACGGCACGTGCCTTCACACGCGCACGATGCCTCCACAGACTGACAGAATGCTTAATTCAAAGAAAGGTCGTCATGTGACGAGTCCTTATTTGCTGAAATAATTCCAATATGAATTAAACCGCCTCATTTAAACTTCAGAATCAAATAAAATTCGAGGATGATTCCTAATAAACGACAGTCCCTATTGTCATGTACAATTTTATTACCACTGCTTGTGTTTTTCAGGCTAATTTATCATATTATTAGTCCGGTTGATTTGCCGCGGTACCATATGTGAAGGTAAACAAATCTCAAATGTCACGTGGCCAAAACCTGGTACCCAGAATCACGCCTTAAGGACACGAAGATACGCATCGCTATGGAACAGAATGATCACACTGACATTTCAACTTAAAATAATTGTTAATTAATGACCAACGTTTGTACTTCAGTGAAAATTCTTATCTGTAAAGAACACTGAATTAATTTCAAAAACTGGTGCTGTATTTCTAAAACAGCTTAGGTCATTTCCTAACTTAAGTCGATTTCTTAAATTTTCCATAGTCAAATTAAGAGAAATGTATAAGTGTATTTGACATTAAAGAATTTTCTCCATAAGGTCAATACAAATAATGGATTTTGGAAATTTTTAAGTTCATATGACTAAAGAGATACCAAAATTAGAAAAGTGACATAAGTTAGAAAATGACGTAAGAAGTTTTATGAATACAACCCCTGAAGCCGTATCCTAAGTCGATTTCCTAAGATTTTTGAAGACATACTAAAAGAAAATTATGAATATATGAAGTCAGTGAGAATAGGATATTTCAGTGTTTACGTGTCAGTTTTTTTTAAAGAATGTGATGAGTGAGAAACCAAACTTAAGGAATTGAAGTCTTTTAAAATTTAAAACTTAAATTAGGAAATACCTTAAAGATGTATTCTGAATACTGGCTGCCCATGCGTTCTTAGACAGAGGCTAGCCAACGCAAAGAAAAGACAAAACCATGGTTACAATATGTTATCTATATTTACTTTTTTGGATAAGAAAATAAGAACTAATCTATAGTACAAAATATACAAAATAGTAGTTCAATTAATCGATACAAGTACGCGTATCATTAATCAAGGACATGTATATACAAATATAAAAGGATATGTTATAGGTAATATATAATATACAAAACACATCTAAAACATATAACAGATTATCAAACATTAAGCTGGATGAGTCTGTGTGAACTTATATTCTATACTGATCACCATTATTTCCAAAGTTCAATAAACAATGACGTAATGGTGACGTCATCACTGATGCACTTCCGCCTACGTCACGGAGACGTACATTTCCGGCAAGCATGTCGTTCTGCCCCCTATGAGTAGTATGTGAGGACGCTCTCTTGGTTCCCCCGGAGCAGAAGGGTGGGCGGAAGTTCCTTTGTGAGGATCTCCAACCACCCCATGTACAGACCAGCGGGACAGGCCGTCTTCCTGGGAACCGGCAACGTGCTGTGAATTATAGGAACACGTTGTAATATTTATGTTAAATATATTATTTAAACAAAAGACTTGTGTATGCTTTTTCATAGTGTCTTTCGTTCTCGCAACTAAGTAACGTTCGTTCAAAATATCGACTGTGCACAAAAATGTATAATTCTGCCATTTTCAACCGTCAGGGCCGACTGTTCAGGACTTTGTTAATGTTAACAACGTTTGTAACTTTCAAATCTTTACTCTCTGGAAGTTTAATGGAAACACGTGTGATCTGCAGTATGTCTAAGAAAGATCTGAGACAACTGTTGCCGTCGTACTTTTCTATTTAAATATATCTACACATCATCAAGTAATTCAAATGAAAAGTTTACAATGATGTCGTAAATCACGTTGTTTGTTTTCACAAAGTTTTGAACAATTGTCCAATGTTTCATGGAATACGTATAAATGATATTTATTTATTTTTAAATTTTGTTAAACAGAAACTTACAGAACAATCAAAGAGGCGTCCTTGGAATGCTCCAATAGTTTTTCACGGATTCGTAGATGTTTGTAAGTCTGAAAAATAATCACGAGTAGTTGATCATACAAGTCTAACATAACGAACGTTCAAACATTAAATCATCTGCAGTTATCGATTAACTATGTATCTATATCACACTGTGTTGATTTGTTTGTAATATTTTATCTTATATTCATTAAAATCATACATCAAGTTTATATTCCATCATAAAACACCGTTCCATTAAAAAAACATATTTTCAGTCATGAACCGCATGCGCTACTTATCGGCAGTTTCCGTATTGGTTCGGGAAAAGACATCGCAAGTTAAATCAAATCGCGATTACTCGGCGATTACCGTAATGGTTCGGAAATGAACCTTAGATTCGACAATCGGAACATATCGGCCATTATCCAACAGGATACCGAAGCTTGCTGGATATTGCCGAGTAGTAACGATTGCAGATTAAAGGGCTGGTAAATGTTTGTCGTACCTTTTGTTTGTGTTCGACAAGGTCGGCGTCTGCGATTTTCCATGGGTATTCTTCCTGGAACTCGCCCGGTTTTACCCGCCACTGGTGTATAAGACTCTCAAATTCGCGGTACCTGGAGATAGAGGGACGTTTTATAAATACTACAATGTGCAAATTCAGAAGAACAAATATTGATTTGTACGCCAGGGCGTACTGAAGTTTGCCTAAGTACGCCCCTAATATGTGTAAACATGTGCACGCGTTTCAGTGTGGTCAATACTTAAACTCGCAACTTTTGTACATGGGTCCGCTTAACCAGAAAAATATATTTTGATAATAAAACAGAAGTTGTGAAAATCTATTTGACCATAGAAAATTTGATAATTTGCGTGTTATTCATCACAATGATATCATATCAATACCACACAAAACTAAAATACTAGAATCATAATTTAATTTCAATTAAGACAGAAAAAAACACTTTTTTATATATATATTTAAGTTATCTGAATCTGAAAGCAAATAAAAATATACCTTCACATTTATACTAATTATTATATTAGAGTTATTGTCCGGAATTAAAATAATTCTTACGCATTCTTTGTTGATAATTGAAATTGATCAAATTTTCACAATAGGCATTATCTACTCACGTTTTCAATTGGGGTTTTTTGTTCACTTCAGTCAGCACCGTCAATTCTGAGTAATTAATTCTGAATTTCGCCAACAAAGATGCCATTCTGGAAAAGGAACACGGATTCAATAAATCAATTATCAAATATGATACAATTTGGTTGAAGAATTATGATGGATACAAACTAATTTTATTACAAAAACTAATATAATTATCTCGTTTTTTGTTGATGTTTATTTTTTATAATAACTCTGTCGTGAATTGATGAATTAGAATGTATATTGTATGTTTACCAATTTAATTTAAAATAAAACAACAAAAAGCCCAAAGATTTAAGAAACAATCGATACATCCTATTATCAGAACGACAAAAGGTAATAGACGAAAGGTAAGTTGGTATGGCGACCACCTAAGAGGCACCGTGCATCTTTGACTCTGAATGACAAAAAATGTCTTTTTTATCATGTCAACGTAATCATTGGGCCATGGTTTCGTTGTCGTAATTCTATACCGTCTCCAGACGTGACCATTCCCAGTTGGCTGTCACATTCGGAACACCTCGGCCATTTTCCATCGAAAACAACAGCGGATGGATATGTGACAGTTAACAATGTCAGAAACTTTACATTTTACTACTCTGTAAGTATATCGCGTAGCAATTTATTTTTCTCTTGCAGTAATTCTAAACTTAGTTATACAAAATACACCTTTAACACACTGCAATAATTCATGCTATTATTTAAAAAAAAAACAACAACTAGTCTAATGTTGTTTTCGATGGAAAATGGCCGTGGTGTTCCGAATATGGAAAACAACGGCACAAAGAGAGACAACTGTTTGAGCCATAGTTACCTTTTCTGGTCCTCGTCTACGTCCCCTTTCTTTGTTCCCATACAGAACACCCGCAGCTTGGCGTTCTTCCACTGCCTTCGCTGACTCAGGATATACGGCAACAGTAACGTTAGACCTGAAGAACAGTGTGGTCATGTTACCAACGAGTATACGACAGAATATCATATGGTCAAGAATTTCAATTGAACAGTCTATGAGTCAGTTTGAATTTAAAGTTTTACATACAAAATCAAATTATAATTTACTAAACCGGTATGGTATTCAGTATGCAACTTAGGTCAATCTTATGGTGATACATCATTGACTTAATCCACTGTAAGAGTACGTTTTATTGGATAAAGCGATCTGCCCCTTGCGTTGGAAGGATAAGTTCCATTGTAATTCAGCTAAATGTATTTTAGAATATGTTCATAATTTTATGTACATACACATACACACTCAATAGTTAAAGTGATTTAGCTAAATGTGTATTCATAAACAATCGCACTAATCTAAACATACAAAAAGGTCGCATACTCTTATAATATTTTAATTGTCAAAGAAAGACTCTTGTCGTCCTGTCGCAAAGTAGGATTTGTATTGTTCAAAACTAATAAGATTCTATATTTCCCGGACACGCCGGTTCTGGGTAACAAATGGGAACAACTTACCGCCGTCGTCGTAAAGCCACCAGACGTCCACGGTGCCGTAGTTCTTGTCACGGAAGGAAGGCGGTGCAACAGGGGTGACTGTCTCGCCATCTTCTGTATCACATATAACGAGAGGTTTATCATTAACGAAGTGGGGCATTCTGTTCTTCCATCATAACTTTGAAACACTGGAGACACGCAATAACTCGAGAATGATTGAGATCGATAAACATCTCGAATTATCCAATGTTTCGAGTAATTTAGATAAGATATTGTTTTATTTAATTTTGATGTTTTTCACTTGTCTGAAACTTTATCCCTCTCTTTTTACATAATTCAACGTCAGCGCACACAAGGCTATTGCATAATTTTAAAGACGTCATTTTAATAAATAAAAAATGGAGAAAATGCTTGTTTCAATGTAAGATCGCAATATATTTCACCTTGTGAACACCAAAAAGTTGCTACACCACTCGTAAAAAATAGCTCTTGGTGCTCACTCGTTAAAATATATCACCATCTTACACAGAAACAAACAATTATCCTCTATATTTTCGGACAAAAAGATTGAAACACTCTTTAAGACAGAAATGAACAGTTTGGTCTTAAGAAATGTTAATCAAGGCTGACCTTCAAATGCTTCATTCTCCATGCCCTCCTCCAGAGTGTTGAGGCGCTTCAGATGCATGGCGCCATACTGGGGATGTCCGTTGGCGGTGGACGCGGCGCTCGGGAACTTCACGTCCGCCTGGTTCTCCTTCCGGGTCGGGTCCTCGTCTGAAAGACGCCATGTCGAGAATATCTTTATACACATGACAAAAGAGCTATCAAACATCACATGGTTTTAAAACTATTAGTTAAAATGTATCTTTGTTCAGGATGTATACAGTATAACGGGGGCGGTAGAGGCCAGAGTTTTTTTTCAGTCAGTCGCTGAAAAGACATAGCTTTTGGCTTAAGGCTTTCCAATCGATGCAGACTACGACGACAGCATGACTTGTTTACGACAGACAAACCAACCAAAACATCAATGACACCCTATGAAAGCACGTACATAGTATCCAGTTTTACTGAGAAAGGAAATCCATGCACCAGGTAAGGTTTTTTGATTAAATACTTTTTATCATTTCTACAACTTCAAACTAACCTTCATCATCCGCCACTTCTTCGTCCGACTCGTACACTTCCGGGTTGTCCATGTCGATGACGTCATCGGGTACCTTGTTCCGGTCGAAGCCACCCGGCACGCGCAATATCCCGACGTTGTAGTGGAGGTCAAATGCGTCCCTAGTGTAGGATATACGTGATAATTTGTGGCACAAAATGCAAGTATTATTATTCTAATATTTGTGTTACATAGGCACAATTAATCTTTGATTATTTATTTTGTCCATCAAACATTAAAACAGAATGAAACATTGGCATACTCTACAAGTAACAAACTATAAGCTAGCAATGCTTTTTTCAACAAATAAATCTATTTTACTCTTACAAAATGACATTCGTCTTCCGCCACAGGAAATTCTTTGTATTATAAATTTGTGACAACTGCCCTTAAAGGCTTAGTAAATCAAGCTTACTGAATGACGTTGAAGTAGTCGAGCGTGTCCCTGGGGTCCGCTTTCTGCCAGTCACACTTGTACCCGAGCAGCAGTGTGTTGGGTCGTAATTTCCCCACTCCGAGCGCCTGTGGGGGACAAATAACGTCGTAACATGTAAATGTGATCGGTACATAACTCATAATAGTTGTTGAACTCTCTCATTGCACGTTATGCAAGCCCATGCAACTGTATGGAACGCCACAACTTTCCTTTGTTGTGACAACTTATATTAGTATGTCTCACTGACATACTATTATGTCTAACAGACATGCCGGTTATACATGATACCATGATTGTTGGAATAATACAATTCCATTTACACATATTAACATGTCTGTTAGACATAAAGTCACAACATAAGACTGTCACGGCGTCCCATAAATTTAGCCATAGAACTGTTTTGTCTCAGACTGATTGGTAAATAGCAACTTTTTAAAGATTTTTTTAGATTTTATTTCCTAATTCAAAACTTGAATATCTTTCGCAGAAGAAGCGAAAGTATTTGTGCTATGCGAGTGAAATGAAAATTGAAGGTAGCCTTCAAGCTGGCAGATGCTCGCGCTAAATTTAAAACAGGTTTTTCGATCGATGCTGGCAATAGCTTTGCTAAAATATGGTAGTATTTTGGCCCAATTCAACTCTATTTTGACAGAAAACTAAAAAATTCATGCGTATCAACCTAAGTGATTTTTACGCAAGTATATGACAGAGTCTCTTTAATGTCAAAGTAATCATAACTTAATAACTAATAAAAAAAGGACTGAATGGTTACTATACACAGGTATACATGAACTAAAAAAAATAATGTGCGTAAATCACAAACGTCACTTATTTTCCACGATGAAGCCTTGAAAAGCTAAATGTTTGACAATAAAATGTCACAAAAACACATTAATACAACGATACAGAGGCATTAATAGCTCGACAAGGCTAACTAAGATTTCACATTAAAACAATGCGGTGATTTTGTTAATCATTCATATTATATATATATACATGCTCAAATCAGACACGTTTCGGGTAAGTTTTATTCTTGTCTCACCTGTAGCAGGACCTGTACGCCGATGCGGAATGTCGGGGCGCACACACTGTTGTAAAAGGCCTTCACCTTGCGGGCCGCGAACCATCGGTACGCCGACATCGACCGCAGCCGAGTGACGTGCTCCTCAAGGTCTCCCTGGGGGCAAAGGGAGGAGAGGGGGTCAGAGTGAGGGTAAGCGCATTAGAAAAAAAACCTTTAACCAAGTTTCCTTTTTAGGTAAGAAAAGTCGAATAAGAGTGATGTATTAACACTTTTCTATTACTGGCCTTCATAACCATCGAATATAAATATCGCTTTCGACTTTTTCTATGATGCATTGAATTTGTTCATGATGAACTACGCTTTTTGTTGCCTTTTTGAAAGTTTCAGTCAACATTTCTTAAAATGACGTATTGACAATTACTAAGCCATGTCAATATTGTGTTACCTGAAACACGTGACCACAGATAAGGAGGCTCTGTTTCTTGGTAACAGAGGAGGCGAAGTCCAGGAGGTTTGCTCGGTTCCTCGGGTAGCCCGTGAGCACGAGGATCTGAGGCCGGAAGTTCTTCACGTGGTCGTCAACGCTGATAAGTTTAAGTGACGTCTTCAAGGCGTCCTTGTACGCGTTTGCCTGAGTGGAGGAACCCCAGTTCACGTCTGCAGAAATTTGTACATTACTTTAGAGGTAATGCATGTATACATTATACTGTATGGTCAAGTTGGTATCCCTGTCTAGATAATTATTTTGAATTTTGATAAATAAAACAAAGAGTTATGTTAATATCACTTCTTGTTTTGCAAGACTGTTCGGTCAGCGTAGTGGTTACCGCACTCGATTGTCACAATGGCATACGTACCATTTCGAACCCGGCCTTAGAAAATGTGACTTTGGTTTGTGCATGGTCACCAAGCCGAACTAGTGAGGTTTCTTTCCTTGTGCTCCGGTTTCCCTCACAACACAAGACCACACTCTTGCGCAATACCATGCCAACAAGAGTGACTTAGTATATTTTTTTATAACTTTAATCACAAACTAAGATAAGAGGCAAATAATATATGCAAGTAATTGGCTGTTTTGCCAAAATCAAAGCACAGTAAGGGATGGTAGAGTTGGGCAGTCATCGCATGTTTGTTTAATATAGAAGAATTATCAAACCATTGTTGACGTAATGATACGGTCGAACGTAAATTAGACGTTGGATTAAATCATAACGTTTCAATGCATATAAGAGTAACATTAATGTACTCCTCATTTAATTTGTAACAATTATGAGTGCGTACGAACTGATATTTGAAAAAAAACAGGTGTTTCAACCATAGTTTAAAAGTCACATTCACATACCCCCCTTTCGCTAATGTATAAAGCATGTACCCGGCTTGGTCCGGTAGACGTAGAAGTAAAGACCGGCAACCACGACAAAGGTGATCAGGGCCGCCCACCAGTTGACCAGGAACATAACCACCAAACACAACAGAGCGCCAATCAGGCTCAACCATTTACTGGAAAGACAGAAAAGGGTTACAATCACGATAAAGAAATAACCTTTTTTCGGGGCTATATTGAGTTATAAATACAGTCGAAACCCGTTGGCTCGACATCCAAGGCACCGGCCAAAATACTTCGAGCCTTACGAATATCGAGCCAAGCGGGAATGCTGACAGAGTTAACGGAATCGGTCATTTACAGCAAGTTCGAACCAACGAATAAATCGAGCCAAGCGATATCATACCAACGGGTTTCGACTGTAATATAAAAAGCTACCAAGCCATATGCTGAAATGAGCGGAACAGGACAGTGACATTCCAATAAGGGTACATTTTCAGTATATTTCAGAAGTGTAGTTTTAAGTCAAGTTATTTTTTATTTTATTAACTCGATTGTGACGAAAGGTGATAGGTTTTGGAATTACTCTCTTGTCAGTTTCCTAGTAGAAACCAGTACTGGTGTCCGTTTTGCGAGGCCATGAGAATGTTACTGTGGTGGTGATTTAATCCATAATCTCTTGGGAGAGTGCCGGGCACTTCATTCACTAGACCACTCTCACCCTCTTTCGTTTTAGGTGATGTTAAAAATAAACCCTTACATGTAATTATGACAGAAGACGAACAGAAACATATTAAAGTGGACCAAAGATCATTTTAAGGTATTTCAATAAACATATATTCAGTTGAACTCCGTTGGCTCGAACTCCCGTCCTTTACAGTTCGAACTAACGAGGAAATCGAGCCAAGCATGTTCGAGCCAACGGTGTTCGACTGTACAACGCATTAATCGTTTGGAGTTACGGTATATATTAAGCTGATACAAGCCTTAAAGTGTATCGATGGTTGTAATTTTTACTTATATGAGTCTTACATACATGTACGAGTTGTTAACATGTGTCTTCGTAGCTCATATGTACGCTATTCACTTACTTATAGTACTTAAAGCCGGGTCTGAATCCCGGAGAGTCTGCGACAGAGGCGTCGAAGCAGGAGAAGTTGATCATGGCGTAGGCCATCAGGAAGAAGTTGGAGATGATTGGGGCGATGAGATCAAGTGAGCCTGTTGGAAGTACTAAAGTGTTAAACCAGATTTCTCAGAGAGACCACAGGCGGCCTACGTCAGTATTCATTTAGATCGACAATACTTTGCATCACATTATTTCGTGTTATTTGCAGATCATTGGTTTAAAAATCTCACAGTATGTAGTAGTCAATTCGTTTACTTTTTAGGAATTTTGATCTGACTGAAGCATAAATTAATTACTTGGAAAAAAAGGTTTTCTTTTTTTTCATTCAATGCGTTGGTATAGATGCCTGCATCTTGCCTTATTTTTTCCGAGGTCGATTCCCACCAGGGATGTTATTACGTTGCTTCTCAAAATGGATACAGGTTCCAGCGGCCATAACTACGCCGCAAGTGGGACAGAAAACTGTCTAAATACTCGAGCTAAGCAAATTATCATCTTCACCTTAGTGTTAACATACAGTCAAAACTCGCTAAGTAGAACTCTGTTACCTCGGTTTTCCGGTTATGTCGAACGTTTGTGTTTGGTTTGCTTAGACATGTTTTGTATTTCGGTTATATCGAATGTTCGTTTCTCAAAATATTTTCCAGAGGTCCCAACGACTTTGACACAATAGTTTTGACTGTATTTACAATAAGCCTTCCCGTACCTACGCAGACCATGGCAAGGCAGATGACGAAGCACAGCAGGTATGCTCGGCGCGGCTCTTCACTCGCGCCATAACCCTTAGCGAACACGTGAATGTGGGGAAACAGCTTGTCACGTGCCAGTGCCTGTAATGAATGGATTTTTGCATACTATAAAAGGTTTGCTTGCCGCGTCGTACCCCTTTAAAATCATGTGGATGTACCGAAACTAACGGTAACATGACAAAGGCTGTCGGTGTGCTATTTTTGGTTTCAGTTTCTACTAAAACACTCTACAATGATGACCGCTTGGAAGCGCAGAAACCATATATCACTTGCTTGTTTGATCGTGAGCGTTTTGATCAATGTGGTGATTATTCTAATAAGTTCCTAACTAAACGAATTTATTTGAGTGAACTAGTAAAACATTGAATTGTCAATATGATCTAGTATCATACCGATAATACATCATTTTACATTATTTAAAGAATATTTGTCGCTTTTGTTGTTTTAAATTGCGAATTATCATGGTTTCCAAGTTTATAGTGTGTATATTTAGCATGTGAAAAAAGTCACGTGATTAGTACAAAGGGTTAACACAATTGCCCACATCACAAGCTGGATATACTGGCATCGTGATACATTATACTGACATTTAGTTAGCATGGTATAAACAAATCACACATACTTGGAAGACTTTCGGTGCCCCGACCATGCTGGCAAGTGCCGACGACAGAGTGGCCGAGAAGATGCCGGCAAGAATCAGTGGTCTAAAGGCTGAGGCGACGCCAACCATCTAGTAGAAATAAAATGTCTTTTAAGCAAAGAGCAAACATTTGGTATTGTTTGTGATGAAAAGTCAGGCTTATCATGAAACGTATATAGTATGCCCTATGCAAATTAAAGTAATCTTATAAAAATATCATATAAAAACACAAGTGCAAAAACACAAACAAATATAATAAATATACCAAATTACGAAAATATTCACTTTGAAGAAAATAACAGAGTAAAAATGCATACCCCATTGTCATGAAGTAGGCCACTCTGGCAGGTTTGGTTAAACATTTCACATTGCTGGACGAGGTCCCTGGTAGGGGTCAGGACGGCCGTCAGGTTGGAGACCGTCGGGGGCGCTTCTCCAAGGGCGGCAAGCACGATGCAGCCGCCAATTGCAAACACCATAGCGATATAGATGGCGGAGGTTATAAGAATAGCCAAGAACGTGCCTTTTGGAATGGCGCGCTGTGGGTCCTGTAAGAAAATAAAGGCGGTGAAACTGTTGCCTTGATACATCAGTGTACACACGTTTGAAGCGTGAAATGTTTGAGTGCATTTTTACACAATCGAACACAGTTGGTTCAAACTCCCTAGGACCGGCCAAAACGCATCGAATCTCGAGAATTTCGAGCCAAGAGGGAATGCTTACCTTCAGTAGAAAGAAATCGGTCCTGAACATCTAGTTCGAGCCAACGAGGAAATCGAACCAAGCGAGTTCGAGCCAACGGGGTTCGACTGTATCTTTTTTTTTCTTGATTATGTGGTGCATATGAATAAACGTGCACATCCAAAATGGCTTGGATTATGGAAATTAAATGTTATCATTGATAATAAATGTGTTATGACCACGCTCGAAGTCATTGTTCATTATTCCATAGCTTCCAATATCAGGTACACATTTTATATTGCATAATTATTGATAATGTTGTTGATTGAATGATGAACAATGACTTTCAGCATGGTCACAACACATTTACTCTAAATAATAACATCAATTTTCCAAAATTCAAGTCACTGTGCGCACATCATATACCTCTACATGAAAATAGTTTTAGGGAACTCTTTTTTTTCAAATAACGTGAAAACAATGGAAGGTCATTTTAATAATATAGTAGGAATAAAACGAAACATAAAACCGATAAATATATAAAAAAACTAGTTTATCTAAATGGCAGTACTTCGTAAAACATCTATATCCTTATATGTAGGTCGACTTACTTTAAGATCTCCTGAGATGTTTGCTCCCGCGAGAACTCCGGTGGCCGCGGGGAAGAAGATGGCAAAAACAGAGAAGAAACTGTTTCCGGGTGTGAAGTGGGGTACAAAGTTGGTCGTGAACGTGTCCGCTGGAGTAAAATCAAGTGTGTTTATGACCTTGAAAAAATACCTTGAACAATGACAAAGGTCATGCAAAACGAACCCATGTTTTTGAAATTCTCTAATTTAATCTATAACTAAGCTATACACTTCTTTAATTATAATGGTACTGATGATACTGGTTGTGTGAAGTGGTTGTTTAGATATAATCGGTCTCTGTTTAAACAAAGTTGAAGTGGAAATTTCTAACCTGGACTAAGCGGCCACCTGTCTTCAGCAGCCACTTTTTACCCCAAGGTGGACACTTAATACAGGTTTGACTGTACGTGTATGGTTCACACTCATGACCATTTTATACGCGGATTTGTTTACATTCAAGGACAAATTAAAAGGTCAATTTTATGAAAATCAACCGGAAATTCAACAAGGATATGCTTATATGTTTGTACTGATCTGGATAGGCGACTTACAATTGTATCCGACGACTCCCTTCCACTTTTGCTCGTCCGTCGGCGGGATGAAGCTGCCGACGAAGAAGTTGAGGATGGCTATGGCGAGAATCGCCAACAAAACCAGCTGAGCCTACACAAAATAAATGTATTTATAGAACATTCAGAAGGTCATACTAGATATACATGGTCACATATAAAATGTACATCTCCATTATAATTTAGGGTAGGAATGGATCCAGGTATTGATATTAGTGGGGTCGTAACTTACGGGCGCAACTTTTTGACATGCGACCCTCTCTGAGATTCGATATATATACGGTTTAAAATATTGGCGGTGGGAGGGGGAGGGGTACTCCCCGACGTTTTTTATAACAATTTAAGTCCGAAATGGTGCATTTTGAGCGTAGTTTATTATTTGTTTTCTCCTTTATTGACATTAAAAGTAAACTTGCACGATTTAAGGGGGGGGGGGGGGAATTATTAAAATTTGCGCCTGTTTATATTCCTAAAATTATAACCTACATCGCCTTTCTGAGGTCATTTACCCGGAGCGTGCTGTGACACAGATATTTGAATAAAACTCGATTGTCATTGGTCCACAAATAATTGCATTGACGAAACATGATAATAGAAACATCTTTAAACGTTCTACAGAAAATAGAGGGCCTCGTTTGGGCTGCGCCCGCACTGCGTGCTCTTTTGTTTTCCGTAGAATATCAAACATATACACTTTCCTGGTATCCTGGTGCAAATGAATTCAATATTTTTTTGCAATGTTATGCAATGTTTAAACGAAGGTTAGATTTTATGTCGATGACATTATGAAACGAAAAGGCAAAGATAAATTGTTAATTAATTGATAGTTATACAATGCATTATGGAACGGAGGCCTTTCTTTACGAATTCACTTTGAATCAGCAAACAGTTGTATTCTCATATGTCACTTGTTTTGTTTGTTCGTTGTTGTTGTTGTTCTTGGTGTTGTTGTTGGGAGGAGCAGGGTGTTCTGTATATAAGGGCATTGAGTTAATCTTAATGTTGTCCTCGAGACGAACAAAAAGACGTACATCAGACAACGAACAGTATCAGTAAATAAAAAGTATTTCAAAAGTCACCCCAATCGGGCCCCACCCGTCCAATAGATGCCTTAACACCATGACCTTACCTTAGTGAGATACTATGTTTCTTATATATTGATAATAAGATTGAACAATGTAACTGTATTACCTTGGACTCCCACTCCATGCCGATGAGGACGATGCCGAGACAGACGCATGTGAGGGCCAAGCCGATTACCCGTACGTCGTTGGTCGCGTCGCCTGTGATTTGATGGCCATTTTCCTGTCGGAAGAAAAAACAACAAGATGCTTTTGAATGATTAGAAGAAGAAGAGAAAGATCGGGAGAACGAAAAGAAAATGACAATACTTGTAAAGAAATACAATTACGGTCAACTTTATTTCTAACAAAAGGAACTAATTTGTCAGGATATGAGTAATTGCAGGGGTGGTTTCAGGATTTGACGTTCGAGAGGGCGTATCACAGGGGCGTTATCTTTTGAAACCGAAATGTATTAAGGTGTTGGCAGGGTGGAGGGGGGGGGGTAATTCTTCAAGAAAATTATTTTGATAACTTTTAGTCCGAAATGGTGCATTTTGGACGTATTTTATTACTTTTCTTCTCCTATATTGTAATAAAAAGTAAAGTTGAACGATTTCCCCCCCACCTGGATCCGCTAGTGACTTGATATTCTTCATAACGAACATAAAAACATTCCACGTACGCTATGTTGCCAAAATCATTACACCACGCATCACACACTTTAACGAGAATAAATATCACGCTATAGGTTTTACTTACCAAAATTACGTCTCGGACGGTCTCGGCGAAACCCACGATGTACATGGCGGCAGCGACGGCGTTTGCGAGCGCGAATACGATCCCGATAGAGCCGCCGAACTCCGGGCCCAGGCTCCGTGATATCATGTAGTAGGCGCCCCCTAGGAATGGGGAAAATGGTTATAAGGTATAATTACGCAAAGTAGTACAGTCGGACCCCGGCTCGAAATCCTAGGAACCGGCGATAACTCGAGCCTTGGGAACATCGAGCCAAGCGGGAATGTTTTCATTTTATATAAAGAAATCGGTCCTTAACAACTAGTTCGAGCCAACGAGGAATTCGAGTCAAGCGAGTTCGAGCCAGCGAGGTTCGACTGTATGTTTAAAGACCGTCAAATCATTGAATATATCGTATTGCTAATTAAACAAATCAGGCATTCAAAGCACACATTCATTTAAAAACATTAATTCATCGAATTCAGTCTAGCAATATTGCATAAAAATACAAAACTAAATTCACTCACATGGAACACGCCCTTTAATTTTAATTTCTGAAACACTCAAGATTATTACCTCCCTTGACCTCCCCGTTGGTGCATATAGCTGACATGGACATGGTTGTGAGTGAGGTAACAGTACCAGACAGGGCAACAATCACCGTGGCAAGCCCTACCCCCGCCTGTCCCGTCACCCACGTGAGCCGCAGGAATAACATCACTCCAAATATGTTCAGCAGGCATCGCACCTTTAATAAGAATGGATGCGAACGTTACAAATTTTACAAGAAGTATAAGACGCCATAAAATGGCTTATCAGACCTACTGTACAGTACAACAAAATCAGTTGTGAAAAGCACCTGTTATCAGATAGGAGAAATATCTCTCTTGTTGAATACTGATGGCACTAGAATAATATACACATTTTATCTCGTCAAATTTGTCTAGTGTATTTTGAGAAAACTGTCACGTCAAGTGACATGATAAAACTGTAATGTGCCATTCGTAACTCCTCGGCCATTTTATTTCGAAAACAACCTCGGATGTGTATGGACGGTTTACAATGTCAGAAATCTTTACATTTTAACTACGCTGCAAGTTGATCGCGTAGTAATTTCAACTTAACAGTTAAACTTAATGACTTAACTCATGGGAATCATACTTATTTATGCAGTAATTCACTTCATTGGCAATCAGTTTAAGGTAAGATATACAACATACATGTTAATACACTACAATTAATTAATACTAGTATTATTAAAAAAACAAATTGACGAACTACTTCTACTGATATACCGGCATACATCCGAGGTTGTTTTCGATTGAAAATGGCCGAGGTGTTCCGAATGGTAATGTGCCACTTTATCATAGATGTGCACACAGAAAGCCTCATATGAGTTTGTTTTAATGACAAATGATACCAACATGTCATCATATCAGTTTTTCCCAAGGATCGTGCCTTGTCAGTTAACAAAAAAAATCAACCATTACATCCGTAATCATTTATATAAATCGTTATGAGTAATGAACGTTCGCCTTGCTGCGATGTCCTTGAACGTTTAATGTCCGTAAAGACCTCCAAATGAACAATAAGCGTAGGTCGGATTGAAACGGAAACTCAGGTTCTCTCCCCCCCCCCCCCTCCCACCAAAATCAATAACAAATAAATCAATAAATAGATAAATAAATAAATGAATGAATGAATGAACGAACGAACGAACGAACGAACGAACGAACGAACGAACGAACGAACGAACAAACAATATATAAATAAGAATTGTTATTCCTATCTACAGACCCTATATTTCTGAGTCGTAAATGGAAAACACCCAAACTTTTTTGCCAAACCCACACATAGTCCTAAAACGTATGTCATTAAAGCGTTTGTTGACAAGATGTTGCGAAGACATTAATAGTGCAAACAGAGATGAGGGGAAAAGGTCAGAGTTGCAAACAGAGTGTAACAATGATCGTCATTCTGGTTAACCAGACCGTTTTGTAATGTATTTTATTACACCATGAAGCGCTAATACATAATCTAATTTACAAGAACTTGTTTTGTAACAAAAACCACAAGCACATTACATCGCGTATTGACATTACTTTTCCGCTCCACTCCATACGCATATTGTGCAATTTTGATGTTTTGATCCGTTATAAATATATTAATATGTATTTTAGTTTACTGATCAGAGGAGGATTTATCATTTGGCGTTATATTTTGGCACATAATTTTGGACATCCGCCGCCTCCACAAGAACCTTGTTGGTATTCAGGTTTGGGTGTCCTATCTAGAAAAACTCGGTTATTATCTGTCTGAAATGGAGCTTCCTGGTGTATTATTTTATCTTTATTTTTTTTTAAGTAATTGACCGAAAAGCTACTAGATACACAAAGTTTAAGAGGGGTGTGGGGGATCTATCCTGCCCCATATCTACCCACACTCCCTGTATCTATCCTGCCCCATATTTACCAACACACCCTGAATCTATCCTGCCCAATAATTACCAGCAGTCCCTGGATCTTTCCTGCCCCATAAATACCAGCAGTCCCTGGATCTATCCTGCCCCATAATTACCAACACACCCTGGATCTATCGTGACCCATAAATACCAACACACTCTGGATCTATCCTGCCCAATAATTACCAGCAGTCCCTGGATCTATCCTGCCCCATAATTACCAACACACACTGGATCTATCCTGCCCAATAATTACCAGAAGTTCCTGGATCTTTCCTGCCCCATAATAACCAACACTCCCTGGATCTATCCTGCCCAATAATTACCAGCAGTCCCTGGATCTTTCCTGTCCAATAAATACCAGCAGTCCCTGGATCTATCCTGCCCCATAATTACCAACACTCCCTGGATCTATTCTGCCCAATAATTACCAACACTCCCTGGATCTATCATGCCCCATATTTACCTACACTCGCTGGATCTATCCTGCCCCATTTTTACCTACATTCCCTGAATCTATCCTGCCCCATATTTAACAACACTCCCTGGATCTATCATGCCCCATAATTACCAACACTCCCTGAATCTATCATGCCCAATATTTACTTACACTCCCTGAATCTATCCTGCCCAATTTTTACCTACACTCCCTGAATCTATCCTGTCCCATATTTACCAGCACTCCCTGAATCTATCCTGCCCCATATTTACCAGCACTCCCTGAATATATCCTGCCCCATAATTACCAGCACTCCCTGAATCTATCCTGCCCTATATTTACCTACACTTCCTAATATATCCTGCCCCATAATTACCAGCACTCCCTGGATCTATCCTGCCCCATATTTACCAGCACTCCCTGGATCCATCCGAACTTGAGGCCGCCTTTCGATACGTCCTTCTCCTTCTTATCGGAGGCACCCTCCTCTTCGTCATAAAGCTCGTCGGCAAACAGCTCCGTCGGCGGACCCGTCGGCGACATAGGTTCCGGCATTGCCTGAAATTGGAAGCTTAAGTTTATTGTATACTGTACAACGGTTTGGAAACATGTTTGTACAATATGGTCTGAATTACGTTCGACGGCACGATGCTAAAAGAAAATTTGATCTGGTGTAATTTGGACAAACAGTACCCACTTGTCCAGCATGATGTTCAATAATCAAACTTTCATGCGACTGCAAATTGAATCAAAAGGGTTATTATCTTCTAGGGAAATTGCAACTGTTAAGATTGACATAATCACTTTAATGTTTTAATGTATGCATAATTTGTATTAGCAACGTCATAATTAACCATTTCTAATAAATGCAAAATATTGTTTTATGTCGAAGTGCGTCATTGCATTTCTTTTCGTTTGTGTGCGCAACTGAAACGGCACATCCAAGGATGCATTTTGCAAATTACGATAAAAAAAGTGAATTTATATTTGGCCGCATAGTTCGAGGGCACGTGAAAGTTCAATGTCAATCCAGATTTAAGGACATTTCAGAATCTTTTTACATCAATAACTGGCTGTGTCATCTTTTTACAAACTTGCACATCATGAGCATACTTAAATACAAACAGAGTTTTTGAGATGGGAATTTGGTTTCTTCTTCTTTGCGCTACAGAGTATTGTCATAATTAAACAAAAAGACTATAAACATACTAAAACGCCGGAGTTTAACAAACAATTTAAGCATTTGTATTGTTTTAATGTAAGATAAATGGATCATTAAAGCGACGCTCTGGCCATGTTCTCTTAAAGGGTTGAAAATTGAGTCGTTTAACTGTCAAAATAACACTTAAGTTACGCGTTTATGCACTTCTTTTGACAGTTAATAATTATAGCTTTCAGTATACTGTGATGGTATCTCATAACTCACCTTAAACTGTAAATAATACCTTATTGGTTTAAAGATATTTTAATCAGCTATTTACTTCATGTTCTTGCAAGGCCAAAAAAACATTATTTGTTTCCACTAACATCTCAAAAAAGATATTGTTTTTTTGTTGTTTTTTTTTAAATACGGGTTCTGTACCAAACCGACATATTTCATCACTTCTAAAGAAAGTTTTTATATAATATGGTAAAATGTAAACATGTTCACTCAATAAAAATCATTTAATATTAGGGAAATTACTAAAACAAGTCCATGTATCGATCAAAACGCCAAAAATATAGGGTCAAGAGGAAAAAAAATAGAGTCGGTCCGTTTGGTGGAAAACTAAGATAATTATGCATGCAGTATAAACCATTCTGTAGTGTTAACTTTATTGTTCAACAAATGCATGTGCATGTCAGGGCATAATCGTGAGGCTAGGTGTGTTCCTTCACCAAACATTGGCACAGGCTATATTGAAAGATCGTGCTTAGTTGGTCTACATGCTATATTGAAAGATCGGGCTTAGTTGGTCTACAGGCTATATTGAAAGATTGGGCTTAGTTGGTCTACAGGCTATATTGAAAGATCGTGCTTAGTTGGTCTACAGGCTATATTGAAAGATCGGGCTTAGTAGACCAACTAAGCCCGATCTTTCAATATAACCTGTAGACCAACTAAGCCCAATCTTTAAATATAGCCTGTAGACCAACTAAGCCCGATCTTTCAATATAACTTGTAGACCAACTTAGCCCGATCTTTCAATATAGCCTGTAGACCAACTAAGCACGATCTTTCAATATAGCATGTAAAAGAACTTAGCCCGATCTTTCAATATAGCCTGTAGACCAACTAAGCCCGATCTTTCAATATAGCCTGTAGACCAACTAAGCCCGATCTTTCAATATAGCATGTAGACCAACTAAGCCCGATCTTGCAATATAACCTGTAGACCAACTAAGTCCGATCTTTTAATATAGCCTGTAGACCAACTAAGCCCGATCTTTCAATATAGCCTGTAGACCAACTAAGCCCAATCTTTCAATATAGCCTGTAGACCAACTAAGCCCGATCTTTCAATATAGCCTGTAGACCAACTAAGCCCGATCTTTCAATATAGCCTGTAGACCAACTAAGCCCGATCTTTCAATATAGCCTGTAGACCAACTAATCCCGATCTTTCAATATAGCCTGTAGACCAACTAAGCCCGATCTTTCAATATAGCCTGTAGACCAACTAAGCACGATCTTTCAATATAACTTGTAGACCAACTTAGCCCGATCTTTCAATATAACCTGTAGACCAACTAAGCCCGATCTTTCAATATAACCTGTAGACCAACTAAGCCCGATCTTTCAATATAGCCTATAGACCAACTAAGCCCAATCTTTCAATATAGCCTGTAGACCAACTAAGCCCAATCTTTCAATATAGCCTGTAGACCAACTAAGCACGATCGTTCAATATAGCCTGTAGACCAACTTAGCCCGATCTTTCAATATAACTTGTAGACCAACTTAGCCCGATCTTTCAATATAACCTGTAGACCAACTAAGCACGATCTTTCAATATAGCCTGTAGATCAACTAAGCCCAATCTTTCAATATAGCCTGTAGACCAACTAAGCCCAATCTTTCAATATAACCTGTAGACGAACTTAGCCCGATCTTTCAATATAGCCTGTAGACCAACTAAGCCCAATCTTTCAATATAGCCTGTAGACCAACTAAGCCCGATCTTTCAATATAGCCTGTAGACCAACTAAGCCCGATCTTTCAATATAGCATGTAGACCAACTAAGCACGATCGTTCAATATAGCCTGTAGACCAACTAAGCCCAATTTTTCAATATAGCCTGTAGACCAACTAAGCCCGATCTTTCAATATAGCATGTAGACCAACTAAGCACGATCGTTCAATATAGCCTGTAGACCAACTAAGCCCAATCTTTCAATATAGCCTGTAGACCAACTAAGCACGATCTTTCAATATAGCATGTAGAAGAACTTAGCCCGATCTTTCAATATAGCCTGTAGACCAACTAAGCCCGATCTTTCAATATAGCCTGTAGACCAACTAAGCCCGATCTTTCAATATAGCCTGTAGACCAACTTAGCCCGATCTTTCAATATAACTTGTAGACCAACTTAGCCCGATCTTTCAATATAACCTGTAGACCAACTAAGCACGATCTTTCAATATAGCCTGTAGATCAACTAAGCCCGATCTTTCAATATAACCTGTAGACCAACTAAGCACGATCTTTCAATATAGCCTGTAGATCAACTAAGCCCAATCTTTCAATATAGCCTGTAGACCAACTAAGCCCAATCTTTCAATATAACCTGTAGACGAACTTAGCCCGATCTTTCAATATAGCCTGTAGACCAAGTAAGCCCAATCTTCCAATATAACCTGTAGACCAACTAAGCCCGATCTTCCAATATAGCCTGTAGACCAACTAAGCCCAATCTTTCAATATAGCATGTAGACCAACTAAGCACGATCGTTCAATATAGCCTGTAGACCAACTAAGCCCAATCTTTCAATATAGCCTGTAGACCAACTAAGCCCGATCTTTCAATATAGCATGTAGACCAACTAAGCACGATCGTTCAATATAGCCTGTAGACCAACTAAGCCCAATCTTTCAATATAGCCTGTAGACCAACTAAGCACGATCTTTCAATATAGCATGTAGACCAACTAAGCCCAATCTTTCAATATAGCCTGTAGACCAACTAAGCCCGATCTTTCAATATAACCTGTAGACCAACTAAGCACGATCTTTCAATATAGCATGTAGAAGAACTTAGCCCGATCTTTCAATATAGCCTGTAGACCAACTAAGCCCGATCTTTCAATATAGCCTTTAGACCAACTAAGCCCGATCTTTCAATATAGCCTGTAGACCAACTAAGCCCGATCTTTCAATATAGCCTGTAGACCAACTAAGCCCGATATTTCAATATAGCCTGTAGACCAACTAAGCCCGATCTTTCAATATAACTTGTAGACCAACTTAGCCCGATCTTTCAATATAACCTGTAGACCAACTAAGCACGATCTTTCAATATAGCCTGTAGATCAACTAAGCCCAATCTTTCAATATAGCCTGTAGACCAACTAAGCCCGATCTTTCAATATAGCCTGTAGACCAACTAAGCACGATCTTTCAATATAGCATGTAGAAGAACTTAGCCCGATCTTTCAATATAGCCTGTAGACCAACTAAGCCCGATCTTTCAATATAGCCTGTAGACCAACTAAGCACAATCTTTCAATATAACTTGTAGACCAACTTAGCCCGATCTTTCAATATAACCTGTAGACCAACTAAGCCCGATCTTTCAATATAACCTGTAGACCAACTAAGCCCGATCTTTCAATATAGCCTGTAGACCAACTAAGCCCAATCTTTCAATATAGCCTGTGGACCAACTAAGCCCAATCTTTCAATATAGCCTGTAGACCAACTAAGCACGATCGTTCAATATAGCCTGTAGACCAACTTAGCCCGATCTTTCAATATAACTTGTAGACCAACTTAGCCCGATCTTTCAATATAACCTGTAGACCAACTAAGCACGATCTTTCAATATAGCCTGTAGATCAACTAAGCCCAATCTTTCAATATAGCCTGTAGACCAACTAAGCCCGATCTTTCAATATAACTTGTAGACCAACTTAGCCCGATCTTTCAATATAGCCTGTAGACCAACTAAGCACGATCTTTCAATATAGCATGTAGAAGAACTTAGCCCGATCTTTCAATATAGCCTGTAGACCAACTAAGCCCGATCTTTCAATATAGCATGTAGACCAACTAAGCCCGATCTTTCAATATAGCATGTAGACCAACTAAGCCCGATCTTGCAGTATAACCTGTAGACCAACTAAGTCCGATCTTTTAATATAGCCTGTAGACCAACTAAGCCCGATCTTTCAATATAGCCTGTAGACCAACTAAGCCCAATCTTTCAATATAGCCTGTAGACCAACTAAGCCCGATCTTTCAATATAGCCTGTAGACCAACTAAGCCCGATCTTTCAATATAGCCTGTAGACCAACTAAGCCCGATCTTTCAATATAGCCTGTAGACCAACTAAGCCCGATCTTTCAATATAGCCTGTAGACCAACTAAGCCCGATCTTTCAATATAGCCTGTAGACCAACTAAGCACGATCTTTCAATATAACTTGTAGACCAACTTAGCCCGATCTTTCAATATAACCTGTAGACCAACTAAGCCCGATCTTTCAATATAACCTGTAGACCAACTAAGCCCGATCTTTCAATATAGCCTGTAGACCAACTAAGCCCAATCTTTCAATATAGCCTGTAGACCAACTAAGCCCAATCTTTCAATATAGCCTGTAGACCAACTAAGCACGATCGTTCAATATAGCCTGTAGACCAACTTAGCCCGATCTTTCAATATAACTTGTAGACCAACTTAGCCCGATCTTTCAATATAACCTGTAGACCAACTAAGCACGATCTTTCAATATAGCCTGTATATCAACTAAGCCCAATCTTTCAATATAGCCTGTAGACCAACTAAGCCCAATCTTTCAATATAACCTGTAGACGAACTTAGCCCGATCTTTCAATATAGCCTGTAGACCAACTAAGCCCAATCTTCCAATATAGCCTGTAGACCAACTAAGCCCGATCTTCCAATATAGCCTGTAGACCAACTAAGCCCGATCTTTCAATATAGCATGTAGACCAACTAAGCACGATCGTTCAATATAGCCTGTAGACCAACTAAGCCCAATTTTTCAATATAGCCTGTAGACCAACTAAGCCCGATATTTCAATATAGCCTGTAGACCAACTACGCCCGATATTTCAATATAGCCTGTAGACCAACTAAGCCCGATCTTTCAATATAACATGTAGACCAACTTAGCCCGATCTTTCAATATAACCTGTAGACCAACTAAGCACGATCTTTCAATATAGCCTGTAGATCAACTAAGCCCAATCTTTCAATATAGCCTGTAAACCAACTAAGCCCGATCTTTCAATATAGCCTGTAGACCAACTAAGCACGATCTTTCAATATAGCATGTAGAAGAACTTAGGCCGATCTTTCAATATAGCCTGTAGACCAACTAAGCCCGATCTTTCAATATAGCCTGTAGACCAACTTAGCCCGATCTTTCAATATAACTTGTAGACCAACTTAGCCCGATCTTTCAATATAACCTGTAGACCAACTAAGCACGATCTTTCAATATAGCCTGCAGATCAACTAAGCCCAATCTTTCAATATAGCCTGTAGACCAACTAAGCCCAATCTTTCAATATAACCTGTAGACGAACTTAGCCCGATCTTTCAATATAGCCTGTAGACCAACTAAGCCCAATCTTTCAATATAGCCTGTAGACCAACTAAGCCCGATCTTCCAATATAGCCTGTAGACCAACTAAGCCCGATCTTTCAATATAGCATGTAGACCAACTAAGCACGATCGTTCAATATAGCCTGTAGACCAACTAAGCCCAATTTTTCAATATAGCCTGTAGACCAACTAAGCCCGATCTTTCAATATAGCATGTAGACCAACTAAGCACGATCGTTCAATATAGCCTGTAGACCAACTAAGCCCAATCTTTCAATATAGCCTGTAGACCAACTAAGCACGATCTTTCAATATAGCATGTAGAAGAACTTAGCCCGATCTTTCAATATAGCCTGTAGACCAACTAAGCCCGATCTTTCAATATAGCCTGTAGACCAACTAAGCCCGATCTTTCAATATAGCCTGTAGACCAACTAAGCCCGATCTTTCAATATAGCCTGTAGACCAACTAAGCACGATCTTTCAATATAGCATGTAGAAGAACTTAGCCCGATCTTTCAATATAGCCTGTAGACCAACTAAGCCCGATCTTTCAATATAGCCTGTAGACCAACTAAGCACGATCTTTCAATATAACTTGTAGACCAACTTAGCCCGATCTTTCAATATAACCTGTAGACCAACTAAGCCCGATCTTTCAATATAACCTGTAGACCAACTAAGCCCGATCTTTCAATATAGCCTGTAGACCAACTAAGCCCAATCTTTCAATATAGCCTGTAGACCAACTAAGCCCAATCTTTCAATATAGCCTGTAGACCAACTAAGCCCGATCTTTCAATATAGCCTGTAGACCAACTTAGCCCGATCTTTCAATATAGCCTGTAGACCAACTTAGCCCGATCTTTCAATATAGCCTGTAGACCAACTAAGCACGATCGTTCAATATAGCCTGTAGACCAACTTAGCCCGATCTTTCAATATAACTTGTAGACCAACTGAGCCCGATCTTTCAATATAAACTGTAGACCAACTAAGCCCGATCTTTCAATATAGCCTGTAGACCAACTAAGCCCGATCTTTCAATATAACTTGTAGACCAACTTAGCCCGATCTTTTAATATAGCCTGTAGACCAACTAAGCACGATCTTTCAATATAGGATGTAGAAGAACTTAGCCCGATATTTCAATATAGCCTGTAGACCAACTAAGCCCGATCTTTCAATATAGCCTGTAGACCAACTAAGCCCGATCTTTCAATATAGCATGTAGACCAACTAAGCCCGATCTTGCAATATAACCTGTAGACCAACTAAGTCCGATCTTTCAATATAGCCTGTAGACCAACTAAGCCCGATCTTTCAATATAGCCTGTAGACCAACTAAGCCCGATCTTTCAATATAGCCTGTAGACCAACTAAGCCCGATCTTTCAATATAGCCTGTAGACCAACTAAGCCCGATCTTTCAATATAGCCTGTAGACCAACTAAGCCCGATCTTTCAATATAGCCTGTAGACCAACTAAGCCCGATCTTTCAATATAGCCTGTAGACCAACTAAGCCCGATCTTTCAATAAAGCCTGTAGACCAACTAAGCACGATCTTTCAATATAACTTGTAGACCAACTTAGCCCGATCTTTCAATATAACCTGTAGACCAACTAAGCCCGATCTTTCAATATAACCTGTAGACCAACTAAGCACGATCGTTCAATATAGCCTGTAGACCAACTTAGCCCGATCTTTCAATATAACTTGTAGACCAACTAAGCCCGATCTTTCAATATAGCCTGTAGACCAACTAAGCACGATCTTTCAATATAGCCTGTAGATCAACTAAGCCCAATCTTTCAATATAGCCTGTAGACCAACTAAGCCCAATCTTTCAATATAACCTGTAGACGAACTTAGCCCGATCTTTCAATATAGCCTGTAGACCAAGTAAGCCCAATCTTTCAATATAGCCTGTAGACCAACTAAGCCCGATCTTCCAATATAACCTGTAGACGAACTTAGCCCGATCTTTCAATATAGCATGTAGACCAACTAAGCACGATCGTTCAATATAGCCTGTAGACCAACTAAGCCCAATCTTTCAATATAGCCTGTAGACCAACTAAGCCCGATCTTTCAATATAGCATGTAGACCAACTAAGCACGATCGTTCAATATAGCCTGTAGACCAACTAAGCCCAATCTTTCAATATAGCCTGTAGACCAACTAAGCACGATCTTTCAATATAGCATGTAGACCAACTAAGCACGATCGTTCAATATAGCCTGTAGACCAACTAAGCCCGATCTTTCAATATAACCTGTAGACCAACTAAGCACGATCTTTCAATATAGCATGTAGAAGAACTTAGCCCGATCTTTCAATATAGCCTGTAGACCAACTAAGCCCGATCTTTCAATATAGCCTGTAGACCAACTAAGCACGATCTTTCAATATAGCCTGTAGACCAACTAAGCCCGATCTTTCAATATAGCCTGTAGACCAACTACGCCCGATATTTCAATATAGCCTGTAGACCAACTAAGCCCGATCTTTCAATATAACTTGTAGACCAACTTAGCCCGATCTTTCAATATAACCTGTAGACCAACTAAGCACGATCTTTCAATATAGCCTGTAGATCAACTAAGCCCAATCTTTCAATATAGCCTGTAGACCAACTAAGCCCGATCTTTCAATATAGCCTGTAGACCAACTAAGCACGATCTTTCAATATAGCATGTAGAAGAACTTAGCCCGATCTTTCAATATAGCCTGTAGACCAACTAAGCCCGATCTTTCAATATAGCCTGTAGACCAACTAAGCACGATCTTTCAATATAACTTGTAGAAGAACTTAGCCCGATCTTTCAATATAACCTGTAGACCAACTAAGCCCGATCTTTCAATATAACCTGTAGACCAACTAAGCCCGATCTTTCAATATAGCCTGTAGACCAACTAAGCCCAATCTTTCAATATAGCCTGTAGACCAACTAAGCCCAATCTTTCAATATAACCTGTAGACGAACTTAGCCCGATCTTTCAATATAGCCTGTAGACCAACTTAGCCCGATCTTTCAATATAACTTGTAGACCAACTAAGCCCGATCTTCCAATATAACCTGTAGACCAACTTAGCCCGATCTTTCAATATAGCCTGTAGATCAACTAAGCCCAATCTTTCAATATAGCCTGTAGACCAACTAAGCCCAATCTTCCAATATAACCTGTAGACCAACTAAGCACGATCTTTCAATATAGCCTGTAGACCAACTAAGCCCAATCTTTCAATATAGCCTGTAGACCAACTAAGCCCGATCTTCCAATATAGCCTGTAGACCAACTAAGCCCGATCTTTCAATATAGCATGTAGACCAACTAAGCACGATCGTTCAATATAGCCTGTAGACCAACTAAGCCCAATTTTTCAATATAGCCTGTAGACCAACTAAGCCCGATCTTTCAATATAGCATGTAGACCAACTAAGCACGATCGTTCAATATAGCCTGTAGACCAACTAAGCCCAATCTTTCAATATAGTCTGTAGACCAACTAAGCCCGATCTTTCAATATAGCATGTAGAAGAACGTAGCCCGATCTTTCAATATAGCCTGTAGACCAACTAAGCCCGATCTTTCAATATAGCCTGTAGACCAACTAAGCACGATCTTTCAATATAGCCTGTAGACCAACTTAGCCCGATCTTTCAATATAACTTGTAGACCAACTTAGCCCGATCTTTCAATATAACCTGTAGACCAACTAAGCACGATCTTTCAATATAGCCTGTAGACCAACTAAGCCCGATCTTTCAATATAACCTGTAGACCAACTAAGCACGATCTTTCAATATAGCCTGTAGATCAACTAAGCCCAATCTTTCAATATAGCCTGTAGACCAACTAAGCCCAATCTTTCAATATAACCTGTAGACGAACTTAGCCCGATCTTTCAATATAGCCTGTAGACCAAGTAAGCCCAATCTTTCAATATAACCTGTAGACCAACTAAGCCCGATCTTCCAATATAGCCTGTAGACCAACTAAGCCCTATCTTTCAATATAGCATGTAGACCAACTAAGCACGATCGTTCAATATAGCCTGTAGACCAACTAAGCCCAATCTTTCAATATAGCCTGTAGACCAACTAAGCCCGATCTTTCAATATAGCATGTAGACCAACTAAGCACGATCGTTCAATATAGCCTGTAGACCAACTAAGCCCAATCTTTCAATATAGCCTGTAGACCAACTAAGCACGATCTTTCAATATAGCATGTAGACCAACTAAGCCCGATCTTTCAATATAGCCTGTAGACCAACTAAGCCCGATCTTTCAATATAACCTGTAGACCAACTAAGCACGATCTTTCAATATAGCATGTAGACCAACTAAGCCCGATCTTTCAATATAGCCTGTAGACCAACTAAGCCCGATCTTTCAATATAGCCTGTAGACCAACTAAGCACGATCTTTCAATATAGCCTGTAGACCAACTAAGCCCGATCTTTCAATATAGCCTGTAGACCAACTAAGCCCGATCTTTCAATATAGCCTGTAGACCAACTAAGCCCGATCTTTCAATATAACTTGTAGACCAACTTAGCCCGATCTTTCAATATAACCTGTAGACCAACTAAGCACGATCTTTCAATATAGCCTGTAGATCAACTAAGCCCAATCTTTCAATATAGCCTGTAGACCAACTAAGCCCGATCTTTCAATATAACCTGTAGACCAACTAAGCACGATCTTTCAATATAGCATGTAGAAGAACTTAGCCCGATCTTTCAATATAGCCTGTAGACCAACTAAGCCCGATCTTTCAATATAGCATGTAGACCAACTAAGCCCGATCTTTCAATATAGCCTGTAGACCAACTAAGCCCGATCTTTCAATATAGCCTGTAGACCAACTAAGCCCGATCTTTCAATATAGCCTGTAGACCAACTAAGCCCGATCTTTCAATATAGCCTGTAGACCAACTAAGCCCGATCTTTCAATATAACTTGTAGACCAACTTAGCCCGATCTTTCAATATAACCTGTAGACCAACTAAGCCCGATCTTTCAATATAACCTGTAGACCAACTAAGCCCGATCTTTCAATATAGCATGTAGACCAACTTAGCCCGATCTTTCAATATAGCCTGTAGACCAACTAAGCCCGATCTTTCAATATAACCTGTAGACCAACTAAGCCCGATCTTTCAATATAGCCTGTAGACCAACTAAGCCCGATCGTTCAATATAGCCTGTAGACCAACTTAGCACGATCTTTCAATATAACCTGTAGACCAACTAAGCCCAATCTTTCAATATAGCCTGTAGACCAACTAAGCACGATCTTTCAATATAGCCTGTAGACCAACTAAGCCCGATCTTTCAATATAGCATGTAGACCAACTTAGCCCGATCTTTCAATATAACTTGAGACCAACTTAGCCCGATCTTTCAATATAGCCTGTAGACCAACTAAGCACGATCTTTCAATATAGCCTGTAGACCAACTAAGCCCAATATTTCAATATAGCCTGTAGACCAACTAAGCCCAATCTTTCAATATAGCCTGTAGACCAACTAAGCCCGATCTTTCAATATGACTTGTAGACCAACTTAGCCCGATCTTTCAATATAACCTGTAGACCAACTAAGCCCAATCTTTCAATATAGCCTGTAGACCAACTAAGCCCGATCTTTCAATATAACTTGTAGACCAACTTAGCCCGATCTTTCAATATAGCCTGTAGACCAACTAAGCACGATCTTTCAATATAGCATGTAGAAGAACTTAGCCCGATCTTTCAATATAGCCTGTAGACCAACTAAGCCCGATCTTTCAATATAGCCTGTAGACCAACTAAGCCCGATCTTTCAATATAGCATGTAGACCAACTAAGCCCGATCTTGCAATATAACCTGTAGACCAACTAAGTCCGATCTTTTAATATAGCCTGTAGACCAACTAAGCCCGATCTTTCAATATAGCCTGTAGACCAACTAAGCCCGATCTTTCAATATAGCCTGTAGACCAACTAAGCCCGATCTTTCAATATAGCCTGTAGACCAACTAAGCCCAATCTTTCAATATAGCCTGTAGACCAACTAAGCCCGATCTTTCAATATAGCCTGTAGACCAACTAAGCCCGATCGTTCAATATAGCCTGTAGACCAACTAAGCCCGATCTTTCAATATAGCCTGTAGAACAACTAAGCCCGATCTTTCAATATAACTTGTAGACCAACTTAGCCCGATCTTTCAATATAACCTGTAGACCAACTAAGCCCGATCTTTCAATACAACCTGTAGACCAACCAAGCCCGATCTTTCAATATAGCCTGTAGACCAACTAAGCCCGATCTTTCAATATAGCCTGTAGACCAACTAAGCCCGATCTTTCAATATAGCATGTAGACCAACTAAGCCCGATCTTTCAATATAGCCTGTAGACCAACTAAGCCCGATCTTTCAATATAGCCTGTAGACCAACTAAGCCCGATCTTTCAATATAGCCTGTAGACCAACTAAGCCCGATCTTTCAATATAACTTGTAGACCAACTTAGCCCGATCTTTCAATATAACCTGTAGACCAACTAAGCCCGATCTTTCAATATAACCTGTAGACCAACCAAGCCCGATCTTTCAATATAGCCTGTAGACCAACTAAGCCCGATCTTTCAATATAGCCTGTAGACTAACTAAGCCCGATCTTTCAATATAGCATGTAGACCAACTAAGCACGATCGTTCAATATAGCCTGTAGACCAACTAAGCCCAATCTTTCAATATAGCCTGTAGACCAACTAAGCACGATCTTTCAATATAGCCTGTAGACCAACTAAGCCCGATCTTTCAATATAGCCTGTAGACCAACTAAGCCCAATCTTTCAATATAGCCTGTAGACCAACTAAGCCCGATCTTTCAATATAGCCTGTAGACCAACTAAGCCCGATCTTTCAATATAGCCTGTAGACCAACTAAGCACGATCTTTCAATATAGCATGTAGAAGAACTTAGCCCGATCTTTCAATATAGCCTGTAGACCAACTAAGCCCGATCTTTCAATATAGCCTGTAGACCAACTAAGCCCAATCTTTCAATATAGCCTGTAGACCAACTAAGCCCGATCTTTCAATATAGCCTGTAGACCAACTAAGCCCGATCTTTCAATATAACCTGTAGACCAACTAAGCACGATCTTTCAATATAGCATGTAGAAGAACTTAGCCCGATCTTTCAATATAGCCTGTAGACCAACTAAGCCCGATCTTTCAATATAGCCTGTAGACCAACTAAGCCCGAAATTTTAATATAGCCTGTAGACCAACTAAGCCCAATCTTTCAATATAGCCTGTAGACCAACTAAGCCCGATCTTTCAATATAGCCTGTAGACCAACTTAGCCCGATTTCAATATAGCCTGTAGATCAACTAAGCCCAATCTTTCAATATAGCCTGTAGACCAACTAAGCACGATCTTTCAATATAACCTGTAGACGAACTTAGCCCGATCTTTCAATATAACCTGTAGACCAACTTAGCCCGATCTTTCAATATAGCCTGTAGACCAACTAAGCCCGATCTTTCAATATAGCCTGTAGACCAACTAAGCCCGATCTTTAAATATAGCCTGTAGACCAACTTAGCCCATCTTTTAATATAGCCTGTAGACCAACTAAGCCCAATCTTTCAATATAGCCTGTACACCAACTAAGCCCGATCTTTCAATATAGCCTGTAGACCAACTAAGCCCGATCTTTCAATATAGCCTGTAGACCAACTAAGCCCAATCTTTCAATATAGCCTGTAGACCAACTAAGCCCGATCTTTCAATATAGCCTGTAGACCAACTAAGCCCGATCTTTCAATATAGCCTGTAGACCAACTAAGCCCGATCTTTCAATAAAGCCTGTAGACCAACTAAGCACGATCTTTCAATATAACTTGTAGACCAACTTAGCCCGATCTTTCAATATAACCTGTAGACCAACTAAGCCCGATCTTTCAATATAACCTGTAGACCAACTAAGCCCGATCTTTCAATATAGCCTGTAGACCAACTAAGCCCAATCTTTCAATATAGCCTGTAGACCAACTAAGCCCAATCTTTCAATATAGCCTGTAGACCAACTAAGCACGATCGTTCAATATATCCTGTAGACCAACTTAGCCCGATCTTTCAATATAACTTGTAGACCAACTTAGCCCGATCTTTCAATATAACCTGTAGACCAACTAAGCACGATCTTTCAATATAGCCTGTAGATCAACTAAGCCCAATCTTTCAATATAGCCTGTAGACCAACTAAGCCCAATCTTTCAATATAACCTGTAGACGAACTTAGCCCGATCTTTCAATATAGCCTGTAGACCAATTAAGCCCAATCTTTCAATATAACCTGTAGACCAACTAAGCCCGATCTTCCAATATAGCTTGTAGACCAACTAAGCCCTATCTTTCAATATAGCATGTAGACCAACTAAGCACGATCGTTCAATATAGCCTGTAGACCAAATAAGCCCGATCTTTCAATATAGCATGTAGACCAACTAAGCACGATCGTTCAATATAGCCTGTAGACCAACTAAGCCCAATCTTTCAATATAGCCTGTAGACCAACTAAGCACGATCTTTCAATATAGCATGTAGACCAACTAAGCCCGATCTTTCAATATAGCCTGTAGACCAACTAAGCCCGATCTTTCAATATAACCTGTAGACCAACTAAGCACGATCTTTCAATATAGCATGTAGAAGAACTTAGCCCGATCTTTCAATATAGCCTGTAGACCAACTAAGCCCGATCTTTCAATATAGCCTGTAGACCAACTAAGCCCGATCTTTCAATATAGCCTGTAGACCAACTAAGCCCGATCTTTCAATATAGCCTGTAGACCAACTACGCCCGATATTTCAATATAGCCTGTAGACCAACTAAGCCCGATCTTTCAATATAACTTGTAGACCAACTTAGCCCGATCTTTCAATATAACCTGTAGACCAACTAAGCACGATCTTTCAATATAACCTGTAGACCAACTAAGCACGATCTTTCAATATAGCCTGTAGACCAACTAAGCCCAATCTTTCAATATAGCCTGTAGACCAACTAAGCACGATCTTTCAATATAGCATGTAGAAGAACTTAGCCCGATCTTTCAATATAGCCTGTAGACCAACTAAGCCCGATCTTTCAATATAGCCTGTAGACCAACTAAGCACGATCTTTCAATATAACTTGTAGACCAACTAAGCACGATCTTTCAATATAACCTGTAGACCAACTAAGCCCGATCTTTCAATATAACCTGTAGACCAACTAAGCCCGATCTTTCAATATAACCTGTAGACCAACTAAGCCCAATCTTTCAATATAGCCTGTAGACCAACTAAGCCCAATCTTTCAATATAACCTGTAGACGAACTTAGCCCGATCTTTCAATATAGCCTGTAGACCAACTTAGCCCGATCTTTCAATATAACTTGTAGACCAACTAAGCCCGATCTTCCAATATAGCCTGTAGACCAACTAAGCCCGATCTTTCAATATAGCCTGTAGACCAACTAAGCCCAATCTTTCAATATAGCCTGTAGACCAACTAAGCCCAATCTTTCAATATAACCTGTAGACGAACTTAGCCCGATCTTTCAATATAGCCTGTAGACCAACTAAGCCCAATCTTTCAATATAGCCTGTAGACCAACTAAGCCCGATCTTCCAATATAGCCTGTAGACCAACTAAGCCCGATCTTTCAATATAGCATGTAGACCAACTAAGCACGATCGTTCAATATAGCCTGTAGACCAACTAAGCCCAATTTTTCAATATAGCCTGTAGACCAACTAAGCCCGATCTTTCAATATAGCATGTAGACCAACTAAGCACGATCGTTCAATATAGCCTGTAGACCAACTAAGCCCAATCTTTCAATATAGTCTGTAGACCAACTAAGCACGATCTTTCAATATAGCATGTAGAAGAACGTAGCCCGATCTTTCAATATAGCCTGTAGACCAACTAAGCCCGATCTTTCAATATAGCCTGTAGACCAACTAAGCCCGATCTTTCAATATAGCCTGTAGACCAACTTAGCCCGATCTTTCAATATAACTTGTAGACCAACTTAGCCCGATCTTTCAATATAACCTGTAGACCAACTAAGCACGATCTTTCAATATAGCCTGTAGACCAACTAAGCCCGATCTTTCAATATAACCTGTAGACCAACTAAGCACGATCTTTCAATATAGCCTGTAGATCAACTAAGCCCAATCTTTCAATATAGCCTGTAGACCAACTAAGCCCAATCTTTCAATATAACCTGTAGACGAACCTAGCCCGATCTTTCAATATAGCCTGTAGACCAAGTAAGCCCAATCTTTCAATATAACCTGTAGACCAACTAAGCCCGATCTTCCAATATAGCCTGTAGACCAACTAAGCCCTATCTTTCAATATAGCATGTAGACCAACTAAGCACGATCGTTCAATATAGCCTGTAGACCAACTAAGCCCAATCTTTCAATATAGCCTGTAGACCAACTAAGCCCGATCTTTCAATATAGCATGTAGACCAACTAAGCACGATCGTTCAATATAGCCTGTAGACCAACTAAGCCCAATCTTTCAATATAGCCTGTAGACCAACTAAGCACGATCTTTCAATATAGCATGTAGACCAACTAAGCCCGATCTTTCAATATAGCCTGTAGACCAACTAAGCCCGATCTTTCAATATAACCTGTAGACCAACTAAGCACGATCTTTCAATATAGCATGTAGAAGAACTTAGCCCGATCTTTCAATATAGCCTGTAGACCAACTAAGCCCGATCTTTCAATATAGCCTGTAGACCAACTAAGCACGATCTTTCAATATAGCCTGTAGAAGAACTTAGCCCGATCTTTCAATATAGCCTGTAGACCAACTAAGCCCGATATTTCAATATAGCCTGTAGACCAACTAAGCCCGATCTTTCAATATAACTTGTAGACCAACTTAGCCCGATCTTTCAATATAACCTGTAGACCAACTAAGCACGATCTTTCAATATAGCCTGTAGATCAACTAAGCCCAATCTTTCAATATAGCCTGTAGACCAACTAAGCCCGATCTTTCAATATAGCCTGTAGACCAACTAAGCACGATCTTTCAATATAGCCTGTAGATCAACTAAGCCCGATCTTTCAATATAGCCTGTAGACCAACTAAGCCCGATCTTTCAATATAGCCTGTAGACCAACTAAGCACGATCTTTCAATATAGCATGTAGAAGAACTTAGCCCGATCTTTCAATATAGCCTGTAGACCAACTAAGCCCAATCTTTCAATATAGCATGTAGACCAACTAAGCCCGATCTTTCAATATAGCCTGTAGACCAACTAAGCCCGATCTTTCAATATAGCCTGTAGACCAACTAAGCCCGATCTTTCAATATAGCCTGTAGACCAACTAAGCCCGATCTTTCAATATAGCCTGTAGACCAACTAAGCCCGATCTTTCAATATAACTTGTAGACCAACTTAGCCCGATCTTTCAATATAACCTGTAGACCAACTAAGCCCGATCTTTCAATATAACCTGTAGACCAACTAACTCGATCTTTCAATATAGCATGTAGACCAACTAAGCACGATCTTTCAATATAGCCTGTAGACCAACTAAGCCCAATCTTTCAATATAGCCTGTAGACCAACTAAGCCCGATCTTTCAATATAGCCTGTAGACCAACTAAGCCCGATCGTTCAATATAGCCTGTAGACCAACTTAGCACGATCTTTCAATATAACCTGTAGACCAACTAAGCCCGATCTTTCAATATAGCCTGTAGACCAACTAAGCACGATCTTTCAATATAGCCTGTAGACCAACTAAGCCCGATCTTTCAATATAGCATGTAGACCAACTTAGCCCGATCTTTCAATATAACTTGAGACCAACTTAGCCCGATCTTTCAATATAGCCTGTAGACCAACTAAGCACGATCTTTCAATATAGCCTGTAGACCAACTAAGCCCGATATTTCAATATAGCCTGTAGACCAACTAAGCCCAATCTTTCAATATAGCCTGTAGACCAACTAAGCCCGATCTTTCAATATGACTTGTAGACCAACTTAGCCCGATCTTTCAATATAACCTGTAGACCAACTAAGCCCGATCTTTCAATATGACTTGTAGACCAACTTAGCCCGATCTTTCAATATAACCTGTAGACCAACTAAGCCCAATCTTTCAATATAGCCTGTAGACCAACTAAGCCCGATCTTTCAATATAACTTGTAGACCAACTTAGCCCGATCTTTCAATATAGCATGTAGACCAACTAAGCACGATCTTTCAATATAGCATGTAGAAGAACTTAGCCCGATCTTTCAATATAGCCTGTAGACCAACTAAGCCCGATCTTTCAATATAGCCTGTAGACCAACTAAGCCCGATCTTTCAATATAGCATGTAGACCAACTAAGCCCGATATTGCAATATAACCTGTAGACCAACTAAGTCCGATCTTTTAATATAGCCTGTAGACCAACTAAGCCCGATCTTTCAATATAGCCTGTAGACCAACTAAGCCCAATCTTTCAATATAGCCTGTAGACCAACTAAGCCCGATCTTTCAATATAGCCTGTAGACCAACTAAGCCCAATCTTTCAATATAGCCTGTAGACCAACTAAGCCCGATCTTTCAATATAGCCTGTAGACCAACTAAGCCCGATCGTTCAATATAGCCTGTAGACCAACTAAGCCCGATCTTTCAATATAGCCTGTAGACCAACTAAGCCCGATCTTTCAATATAACTTGTAGACCAACTTAGCCCGATCTTTCAATATAACCTGTAGACCAACTAAGCCCGATCTTTCAATACAACCTGTAGACCAACCAAGCCCGATCTTTCAATATAGCCTGTAGACCAACTAAGCACGATCTTTCAATATAGCCTGTAGACCAACTAAGCCCGATCTTTCAATATAGCATGTAGACCAACTAAGCCCGATCTTTCAATATAGCCTGTAGACCAACTAAGCCCGATCTTTCAATATAGCCTGTAGACCAACTAAGCCCGATCTTTCAATATAGCCTGTAGACCAACTAAGCCCGATCTTTCAATATAACTTGTAGACCAACTTAGCCCGATCTTTCAATATAACCTGTAGACCAACTAAGCCCGATCTTTCAATATAACCTGTAGACCAACCAAGCCCGATCTTTCAATATAGCATGTAGACCAACTAAGCACGATCGTTCAATATAGCCTGTAGACCAACTAAGCCCAATCTTTCAATATAGCCTGTAGACCAACTAAGCACGATCTTTCAATATAGCCTGTAGACCAACTAAGCCCGATCTTTCAATATAGCCTGTAGACCAACTAAGCCCAATCTTTCAATATAGCCTGTAGACCAACTAAGCCCGATCTTTCAATATAGCCTGTAGACCAACTAAGCCCGATCTTTCAATATAACCTGTAGACCAACTAAGCACGATCTTTCAATATAGCATGTAGAAGAACTTAGCCCGATCTTTCAATATAGCCTGTAGACCAACTAAGCCCGATCTTTCAATATAGCCTGTAGACCAACTAAGCCCAATCTTTCAATATAGCCTGTAGACCAACTAAGCCCGATCTTTCAATATAGCCTGTAGACCAACTAAGCCCGATCTTTCAATATAACCTGTAGACCAACTAAGCACGATCTTTCAATATAGCATGTAGAAGAACTTAGCCCGATCTTTCAATATAGCCTGTAGACCAACTAAGCCCGATCTTTCAATATAGCCTGTAGACCAACTAAGCCCGAAATTTTAATATAGCCTGTAGACCAACTAAGCCCAATCTTTCAATATAGCCTGTAGACCAACTAAGCCCGATCTTTCAATATAGCCTGTAGACCAACTTAGCCCGATTTCAATATAGCCTGTAGATCAACTAAGCCCAATCTTTCAATATAGCCTGTAGACCAACTAAGCCCAATCTTTCAATATAACCTGTAGACGAACTTAGCCCGATCTTTCAATATAACCTGTAGACCAACTTAGCCCGATCTTTCAATATAGCCTGTAGACCAACTAAGCCCGATCTTTCAATATAGCCTGTAGACCAACTAAGCCCGATCTTTAAATATAGCCTGTAGACCAACTTAGCCCATCTTTTAATATAGCCTGTAGACCAACTAAGCCCAATCTTTCAATATAGCCTGTAGACCAACTAAGCCCGATCTTTCAATATAGCCTGTAGACCAACTAAGCCCGATCTTTCAATATAGCCTGTAGACCAACTAAGCCCGATCTTTCAATATAACTTGTAGACCAACTTAGCCCGATCTTTCAATATAGCCTGTAGACCAACTAAGCCCGATCTTTCAATATAACCTGTAGACCAACTAAGCCCGATCTTTCAATATAGCCTGTAGACCAACTAAGCCCAATCTTTCAATATAGCCTGTAGACCAACTAAGCCCGATCTTTCAATATAGCCTGTAGACCAACTAAGCACGATCGTTCAATATAGCCTGTAGACCAACTAAGCCCAATCTTTCAATATAGCCTGTAGACCAACTAAGCACGATCTTTCAATATAGCCTGTAGACCAACTAAGCCCGATCTTTCAATATAGCCTGTAGACCAACTAAGCCCAATCTTTCAATATAGCATGTAGACCAACTAAGCCCGATCTTTCAATATAGCCTGTAGACCAACTAAGCACGATCTTTCAATATAGCATGTAGAAGAACTTAGCCCGACCTTTCAATATAGCCTGTAGACCAACTAAGCCCGATCTTTCAATATAGCCTGTAGACCAACTAAGCCCGATATTTTAATATAGCCTGTAGACCAACTAAGCCCGATCTTTCAATATAGCCTGTAGACCAACTAAGCCGGATCTTTCAATATAGCCTGTAGACCAACTAAGCCCGATCTTTCAATATAACCTGTAGACCAACTTAGCCCGATCTTTCAATATAACCTGTAGACCAACTAAGCCCGATCTTTCAATATAACCTGTAGACCAACTAAGCCCGATCTTTCAATATAGCCTGTAGACCAACTAAGCCCAATCTTTCAATATAGCCAGTAGACCAACTAAGCCCGATCTTTCAATATAGCATGTAGACCAACTAAGCACGATCTTTCAATATAGCCTGTAGACCAACTAAGCCCAATCTTTCAATATAACCTGTAGACGAACTTAGCCCGATCTTTCAATATAACCTGTAGACCAACTTAGCCCGATCTTTCAATATAGCCTGTAGACCAACTAAGCCCGATCTTTCAATATAGCCTGTAGACCAACTAAGCCCGATCTTTAAATATAGCCTGTAGACCAACTTAGCCCATCTTTTAATATAGCCTGTAGACCAACTAAGCCCAATCTTTCAATATAGCCTGTACACCAACTAAGCCCGATCTTTCAATATAGCCTGTAGACCAACTAAGCCCGATCTTTCAATATAGCCTGTAGACCAACTAAGCCCGATCTTTCAATATAACTTGTAGACCAACTTAGCCCGATCTTTCAATATAGCCTGTAGACCAACTAAGCCCGATCTTTCAATATAACCTGTAGACCAACTAAGCCCGATCTTTCAATATAGCCTGTAGACCAACTAAGCCCAATCTTTCAATATAGCCTGTAGACCAACTAAGCCCGATCTTTCAATATAGCCTGTAGACCAACTAAGCACGATCGTTCAATATAGCCTGTAGACCAACTAAGCCCAATCTTTCAATATAGCCTGTAAACCAACTAAGCACGATCTTTCAATATAGCCTGTAGACCAACTAAGCCCGATCTTTCAATATAGCCTGTAGACCAACTAAGCCCGATCTTTCAATATAGCATGTAGACCAACTAAGCCCGATCTTTCAATATAGCCTGTAGACCAACTAAGCACGATCTTTCAATATAGCATGTAGAAGAACTTAGCCCGACCTTTCAATATAGCCTGTAGACCAACTAAGCCCGATCTTTCAATATAGCCTGTAGACCAACTAAGCCCGATATTTTAATATAGCCTGTAGACCAACTAAGCCCGATCTTTCAATATAGCCTGTAGACCAACTAAGCCCGATCTTTCAATATAGCCTGTAGACCAACTAAGCCCGATCTTTCAATATAACCTGTAGACCAACTTAGCCCGATCTTTCAATATAACCTGTAGACCAACTAAGCCCGATCTTTCAATATAACCTGTAGACCAACTAAGCCCGATCTTTCAATATAGCCTGTAGACCAACTAAGCCCAATCTTTCAATATAGCCAGTAGACCAACTAAGCCCGATCTTTCAATATAGCATGTAGACCAACTAAGCACGATCTTTCAATATAGCCTGTAGACCAACTAAGCCCAATCTTTCAATATAGCCTGTAGACCAACTAAGCCCGATCTTTCAATATAGCCTGTAGACCAACTAAGCCCGATCTTTCAATATAGCCTGTAGACCAACTAAGCCCGATCTTTCAATATAGCCTGTAGACCAACTAAGCCCGATCTTTCAATATAACTTGTAGACCAACTAAGCCCGATCTTTCAATATAACTTGTAGACCAACTTAGCCCGATCTTTCAATATAGCCTGTAGACCAACTAAGCCCGATCTTTCAATATAGCATGTAGACCAACTAAGCCCGATCTTTCAATATAGCATGTAGACCAACTAATCCCGATCTTTCAATATAGCCTGTAGACCAACTAAGCCCGATCTTTCAATATAACTTGTAGACCAACTTACCCCGATCTTTCAATATAGCCTGTAGACCAACTAAGCCCGATCTTTCAATATAACATGTAGACCAACTAAGCCCGATCTTTCAATATAGCATGTAGACGAACTTAGCCCGATCTTTCAATATAGCCTGTAGACGAACTTAGCCCGATCTTTCAATATAGCATGTAGACTAACTAAGCCCGATCTTTCAATATAGCCTGTAGACCAACTAAGCCCGATCTTTCAATATAGCCTGTAGACCAACTAAGCCCGATCTTTCAATATAGCCTGTAGACCAACTTAGCACGATCTTTCAATATAGCCTGTAAACTAACTAAGCCCGATCTTTCAGTATAACCTGTAGACCAACTAAGCACGATCTTTCAATATAGCCTGTAGATCAACTAAGCCCGATCTTTCAATATAGCCTGTAGACTAAGCTCGATCTTGAATATACTTTAATTTGTCAAATGATGTACTGAAATTCCACTCCTAAACAAGCGTCTGGCCTGTGCTTTTGTTATAATCTTTGATTCCACAAAAGTTGTATATGAGCCCTTGAATAGTTTATCGTTGTTTAATTCCTGATTCTTGAATTTCACGGATGACACGGTAGATTGTCTAGGTTGGTTTGCAACTGCAGAATTGAAGCAAGCGCGTATACGTCTTCAGAGGCATCATGAGTTCCAAAATATACACCTGTAATGCACCAGTCAATTGTAACCACCATCCCCACCGCGGGGAAATGGGCCGTGTTTTTACCTTTTAGGTGGCCCCGCAGTGCCGGGTAAATGCGGTGGTTTTGTCTTCGCTTTAAATATAGCGGGGAATGGGCCTTACCTAGGGTCCCTGGGGTGCGGGGGCATTTTGCGGAGATTTTACCATCTGTTCGTCCCCGCAACGCGGGGATTTTTGCCGGGGTTGGCTGGACCGAAAGTCAAAGTCCCCGCTCTTCCCCGGACCTGGGGGAGCCGTGGTTACAATTGACTGGTGCATAATATCATGAACCAAACTTGCCAGGCGGTAACTCTGTCTCCCGGGGTATACTATTCTTAATAAACGCAGTCTGTCTGCGAAGCCTATATTTACTGGGACAGAAATTCCTCCTTCTTGATATTTTGGCACTAACGGGCTTGCGTCAAACATGACATTGTGTGCCCACAAGCAAAATATGACTTCCAAATACCTCAAGCCAGCTTTTGAAGACAAGAAGTGCTTCGCTGGCTGCCACGCTCGTCACTTCTTTACAGTGCGGATATAATACCCCGCCTGAAACTCGAGGCCAGTTATATTAGAGGCAGCGGTGAGAATGTATCCACATTTGAGTTTTAGGCCACAACAAATTGATCATTTGTTCTACGAACTTTGCCAAAAAAATAGTAGGAGCGAGCGAGCGAAAAAACAACAACTTTTTTTTTAATTTAAAGGCAGATCCGAGGCGAGCGAAAAGCGAAAATTAAAAAAAATGTATATTTCTTACCAAATTTATCATACAATTATGTCAAGAAATGCCTTTTAATTGCAAAAAAGTTCTCAGTTATAAATGAAAAGGTTTTGATTGTATCACATAAAAATCTGTCTCAATATTTAACAAATGGCAATAACACATGACTATAATCCATTGACTATGACACTTATTTTCACTTAAAACGTGTAGTTTACATTACGAAAACTGAAAATAAACTGAAATCATTTAAAAGATTTTAAACATTATTAATATGTTAACATTCCCTATATAATTAATAGATGGATCACCTTCGTCCGACACTCGTTTGACGAATGACCGCCCGCCCGCCCACCGCCAACTACATAAACTAATTTAATAAGCCGGTTTCGTTGAAAGCCTGGTTAAAATAAGCTAACATTATTACCACGCCGCCAGACATGTGAACTCTACCGGCGCTTTTGAGACCCAAATACCGCTCTCCTGCTTATGAATTTATTTTTTTAAATTGCCTTAAAATTGCATTTTACGATCAGGAAGGTCTACAATTGTTACACTGCAGTCGTCTGTTCACACATTGCTGGAGCAGGCAGAGATTTACACCATGTCTGCAATGATCCTGCCAATTAGCCGAAACAAAGGCTATCAGAATGACAATATCTACATGCAGATTTGTTCCCGCAAAAGAACAAAAAATATAAATATAAAACAGAGGTAAAAAATATATAATGATTTATTTTCTGGAATGTTTAAATGCTTAACAGTGGAAACACAGTAAGTAAATGAACACAATATATTATATAGTAACCCACAAAACTGCATTCCTGTGCAGTCGAAAAGTGCACGTGGTACACGATCAACAATGCACTTTCATTAGAATCTAAATCACAACATCAATATTTCTTTGCCATACCCAGACAAAACACCCAATAGAAGAGCTCCTATTCGATTCAAACACTACCTGTGTCTTTCGAACTTGATGATATGTATATGCGCTCATATAAACAGCAACATGTGTCATTATTTACAACATATATTAACACAGCTACACACTGAACTAAGAGTTGATTTCTACATAAATTGATTAAACCATATCAATATAACATCCACTTATCCATTTCCAACAGCCTCAAAGTAATTCTTTCTAAAGATAATCTTACTTTAATGTAACTTACATTGTATATTCATTTTCAATCCAAGCGATGTAGCATGGAAAGTGACTGAGACAAAGTGTAAATGAAAAAATAATACATGAAATAATGGCTGTTCATTGATTAAAATTTCGACATTTGAAAAAAAAATGAGCTGATTTTTTCAGAACTTTATAAAAGTATTATTGTTAACAACGTTGTTAACGGCATCGTTGTTAACGGCATCGTTGTTAACGTTTAAAGGTGGAATATTGCATGACGTCCTGATACATCTAAATTAAACAGGCACAGCTGAAACAGTTATTTCAATATTTGTTAGAAGTGTTTTAAATCATGTGTGTGTCAATAAAATACCAAGAGTAGTAAATATTTGAAAGTTAACAACGATGGCATTAACAACATTTTTAACCTTAAAAAACAGATCTGAACAATTGGCCCAATAATTTTCTAACTACATATTTTTGAGTGTTAAAAAACAATTGTGATTGAAGTTTCATCTTTTCAATTATATAAAATAACTAGGTTATTTGGAGGATGTTACAGTATAGTTTAACAACAAATGGCAAGAAAGTGCAGTTATATGTATAAGCAATGTTTCCAAAACAAAAATCCTGACCCATTTTAAACAACATGTATCTTGGATTAAAAGAATATCTTACATTTTTCCAACAAGCGAATGACAAAATATTGTAAAATCAAGAATTTCAGTAACATTTTATGTCAGTTTTTCCAATTAAATTGAACTTTTTGCTTGCAAAATAAAATAAATTATGTTTAAACAAAAATAAATATTACTTTCAAAATTAGATGATACTACTACACAGAAATATCAATTAAAATAAGCAATCATTTGATATGATCATTGACGAGATGAGGCCAGTGTTACATATTTTTGCATATCCAATTGGGTGATAACTTTACAAGAAAGAAAAAAACTCTTTCGATTGACCAAACACAGAATCATTCACCACACAGGTATCCATAATATATCAACCTTGGCAATGCAATGTGATCATACAGCAAATAAATTAATATCTCAACAAAAACACAATATCCAAATGAGAGAGTTCAAATCATTATGCATTAGATTTATTCCCCAAAATATCATTTTCCGGGAATGTTATTTCGCCAATGGCTGGCAGAGACTTTGGGACCCCATTGACTTGTCCTTCAATTGGTGAGTCGAAATCCTTGTTGGCATCGTATAGGGGATTGCTAAAGGCCCCTTTGTTATCATGAAAGTAATATTTATTTTTGTTTAAACATAATTTATTTTATTTTGCAAGCAAAAAGTTCAATTTAATTGGAAAAACTGACATAAAATGTTACTGAAATTCTTGATTTTACAATATTTTGTCATTCGCTTGTTGGAAAAATGTAAGATATTCTTTTAATCCAAGATACATGTTGTTTAAAATGGGTCAGGATTTTTGTTTTGGAAACATTGCTTATACATATAACTGCACTTTCTTGCCATTTGTTGTTAAACTATACTGTAACATCCTCCAAATAACTACATACCAACTATATAAAATCTTTATTCAAACACTTTCAATCTTGTCCCAGAGTGTTTTAACTTGTAAACTATTACGTTGATGTTTTATGTATAGGAGTAAACAAATACCAATATTATAAATTTGTTTGCAACATTTGAAAAACATCTAAGTATGCATATTTTTTGTTAATGGGACTGATTACTTTCCAGTCACGTGGATGGTACATATGTATTTGAATACAATAAACCTGTGTGACATACCAACTTAATAAAACCTCGCAAACCCTTTTTACTGCAACATTTGAAAAAACTTCAACATTATGTAATCACTTTTAAACATGCCCCAAGGAGTTTTACCTTGTTCCAATTACGTTGATGTTAATGTATTAATAGAGTAAAAAAGACATACCAACATTATGAATTTGTTACAATTTATAAGTGGAAATTAAAAAAGTCCACATTTGTAAACCCTTTTAATCATGGCCAAAGGTGTTATTCATCGGGACCTTCATAATACCTTGATGTTTTATGTATTAGAGCAGAAAAAAATACCAAAATTACATTTTTTACAACTAATTGCAACATTTGAAGAAACCTCCAAATTTATTTAAATACAATCATGTATTAGAATACAAGAAACCACATACCAAATTCACTATAGCTTGTTACACCTTATAAGTGCAACATTTGAAAAAAAATCCGTATTTTTTGAATACTTTAAATCATGTCTCAGGGTGTTTACTGTTGTACCTTTTAACCTTTCTATAAAGGTTGTATGTATCAGAGTAAAAACAACAACCATACCAACATTCTAGATTTGTTGTGCAACATTTAAAGAAATATCCACATTATTTAAGTACTTTTATTCATGTATCAGGGTTCCATACCTTAGAACATCCCTGTTACGTTGATGGTATTTGTACCAAACACATAACTAAACATTACCAACACCATCACCAACCATAATAGTAATCATTACAAAGACCATCACGATCATTACTCAGTCACCACGAAACTTGTTGGACTGCTGGACCAAAAATGATTCAGATTTCGACCGCTTCCTTGAAGAACACAACTCAATATCTGTCTGTAACTTTTGGTTCAACGCGAATAAAAAAAGTCCGAAAGTGAGTGTGCAAAGAGCAGTGCATGAGCCCTAACATACAGAAGGTTGTACAAAACTGATACATGTCAGCTATGTCAGTTAAACACTCAAGACATTATATTACATATTCTATGCGAACAGATACTGTTAACGCTTTCGAATTTGAAAAACGCCGCTGTATTGTCTTTTTTCGCCTTCCTATTTGACCCTCTAAGAAATTCTTACAGAGTTGTAATGTACTTCAAACATAAAAATCAAATAATGCAGATATATGGAATCATGTATTAATCCCTATTTTCATTCAACTTGTAGTAGGTGTTAAGTCTGCCTATTGTCCATATACTAGTTGAGTGCTATCTTAATAATTGTGTTACTTAAGTTTCGTCTACGATTACATACCAATATCTTAAAGAAATATACATATAAAGACAACATCTGATTACACCCACCATAAATAATCTATATGCATATTTAAAGTTGCTAATATGTTGTTATTTCACATAATTGAATGAATTTCTAATTACTACATACTATGCAGTTCATTAAATTGTATATATATATCATCCAATAATTGTAAATATGTATGTCTGCATTTGTTCAATATGTCACTGAAATGTGGAAATAAACAATATATGATTATTGAAATATTCAAAATCAAAACATATCTGTAAGGCCTTGCAAATCAAAGATGGCTGACTAAATTACGGAAACTACAGAGAAGAATCATAACTACGATATAATGAAGGATATAATATGAGACCTTTCAAATAAGGAGGAAGCCACATATTGTATTTTTGTAAATTGGCGACTGGCGAAAATCATACACAAGTTTGAAAGGACAAAATATTGCTAAAATCAGAATTTCAATATCACAGCCCACTCAACAGGCCGGATTTAAAGCTTGCTGTTTTATAAAATGAACCACTGAAAAACTCCATCTCAATTCGAAAATACTCTAAACACAGATTGAAAACATCGCATCCACAAACACATATGACATTAAAAATTGCATCATGGATTTTAACACAATACTGGTTATATCACACTAAAGGTTAATCAACATTCCATTCTTTTACATCCACGTTGCTTATCAATATAAGTACAGAACTATAAGTACCACAATTCAATGTATAGAACACATTACACAAGCATTATATTCCTTTTGTACACAATAGTGTTTTTTTTTAAAACTCCGGTTGTATTTAACTACTTTGACTTCATTGATTAAAAAATATAAGATTTTGTCAAACTTTCCACTCCAGATTAAATATTTTTTTTTATTAAAACTGCCGATCGCCAACTTCCGTCATAAAGTAAATTGACGGTCGGTGTTTTTAAATATTGTAAAATTCATAATCCAAACATAACTGTTTAAGCCCTTTTAATCATAAATTGCTAATCAAAGGTTGTCAAATAAATCACAGAAATAACAGAGACGTATCTCAGCTATGGCAAATAGCAAGGAAAACACTTGAGGCGTTTCAAATACAAATAAGCCTCATTTTGGATAACTGAAAAATGGCCACTGAAAGTTATAAACAAGTTTGAAAGGACAAGAAAATGGATAAAGTCAGAATTCAATCTCAGTCTCGTGACTCAACAAGCCTATGTGCAGCTTGCTGTAAGCCCAAAAGCATTTGACATCAGACTAGCAGGCTTGTGCTCAATTTTCAACCACTTTAAAACTTCACTTTAAGTCCAACATGCTCTTATCATCAATTAAAAAAAAAATCTCATCCACACATACATATGAACCATAAAATGTATCATAGATTTAAACACACTACTGGTTATATCACACTGAAGGTTAACCACCTTTCACTTCTTAAACATTATATCTTTGTCAGTATAAGTACCACTATTCAATTAATAATTCACATAGCACAAGTACTATGTTCTTATTTGTACATAATAATGGGGGTTTTAAAACTCAGTTAGCAATGGCTATCAAGTACTTTGACTTCATTGAAACAAAATATTTATTTTTTTAAATTCCCACTCCAGAAACAATCAGAAACTATTAAAACTGCCGTCCGCCCATTTCTGTCATAAAATAAATAGCAAGTCGGGACGCTTTTGAATATAATACGATTAAAAATCAAAACAAAACTTTTTCAGGCCTTTGCAATCATGAATTGAAAATCAAAAAGTGTTGATTAATTACAAAAATAACTCCGATGATGTCGACTATGGTAAATTGCAACGAAAACATGAAAACATGAGGCATTTCAAATACAGAGAAAGCCGCGTTTAAAAAACATTCACATCCACAAACACATATAACACAAACATTACTTCTTAGATTTTAACACAATACTGGTTATATCATACTAAAGGTTAATCAACATTCCATTCTTTTACATCCATGTTGCTTATCAATATAATTACAGAACTATAAGTACCACAATTCAATGTATAGAACACATTACACAAGCATTATAATCCATTTTGTACACAATAGTGTTTTTTTTTTATAAAAACTCCGTTAGTATTTAACTACTTTGACTTCATTGATTAAAAAATATAAGATTTTGTCAAACCTTCCACTCCAGATTAAATAAAAATATTAAAACTGCCGACCGCCAACTTCCGTCATAAAGTGAATTGACGGTCGGTATTTTTAAATATTGTAAAATCATAATCCAAACATAACTGTTTCAGACCTTTTAATCATAAATTGCTAATCAAAGGTTGTCAAATAAATCACAGAAATAACAGAGACGTATCTCAGCTATGGCAAATAGCAAGGAAAACACTTGAGGCGTTTCAAATACAAATAAGCCTCATTTTGGATAACTGAAAAATGGCCACTGAAAGTTATAAACAAGTTTGAAAGGACAAGAAAATGGATAAAGTCAGAATTCAATCTCAGTCTCGTGACTCAACAAGCCTATGTGCAGCTTGCTGTAAGCCCAAAAGCATTTGACATCAGACTAGCAGGCTTGTGCTCAATTTTCAACCACTTTAAAACTTCACTTTAAGTCCAACATGCTCTTATCATCAATTAAAAAAAAATCTCATCCACACATACATATGAACCATAAAATGTATCATAGATTTAAACACACTACTGGTTATATCACACTGAAGGTTAACCACCTTTCACTTCTTAAACATTATATCTTTGTCAGTATAAGTACCACTATTCAATTAATAATTCACATAGCACAAGTACTATGTTCTTATTTGTACATAATAATGGGGGTTTTAAAACTCAGTTAGCAATGGCTATCAAGTACTTTGACTTCATTGAAACAAAATATTTATTTTTTTAAATTCCCACTCCAGAAACAATCAGAAACTATTAAAACTGCCGTCCGCCCATTTCTGTCATAAAATAAATAGCAAGTCGGGACGCTTTTGAATATAATACGATTAAAAATCAAAACAAAACTTTTTCAGGCCTTTGCAATCATGAATTGAAAATCAAAAAGTGTTGATTAATTACAAAAATAACTCCGATGATGTCGACTATGGTAAATTGCAACGAAAACATGAAAACATGAGGCATTTCAAATACAGAGAAAGCCGCGTTTAAAAAACATTCACATCCACAAACACATATAACACAAACATTACTTCTTAGATTTTAACACAATACTGGTTATATCATACTAAAGGTTAATCAACATTCCATTCTTTTACATCCATGTTGCTTATCAATATAATTACAGAACTATAAGTACCACAATTCAATGTATAGAACACATTACACAAGCATTATAATCCATTTTGTACACAATAGTGTTTTTTTTTATAAAAACTCCGTTAGTATTTAACTACTTTGACTTCATTGATTAAAAAATATAAGATTTTGTCAAACCTTCCACTCCAGATTAAATAAAAATATTAAAACTGCCGACCGCCAACTTCCGTCATAAAGTGAATTGACGGTCGGTATTTTTAAATATTGTAAAATCATAATCCAAACATAACTGTTTCAGACCTTTTAATCATAAATTGCTAATCAAAGGTTGTCAAATAAATCACAGAAATAACAGAGACGTATCTCAGCTATGGCAAATAGCAAGGAAAACACTTGAGGCGTTTCAAATACAAATAAGCCTCATTTTGGATAACTGAAAAATGGCCACTGAAAGTTATAAACAAGTTTGAAAGGACAAGAAAATGGATAAAGTCAGAATTCAATCTCAGTCTCGTGACTCAACAAGCCTATGTGCAGCTTGCTGTAAGCCCAAAAGCATTTGACATCAGACTAGCAGGCTTGTGCTCAATTTTCAACCACTTTAAAACTTCACTTTAAGTCCAACATGCTCTTATCATCAATTAAAAAAAAATCTCATCCACACATACATATGAACCATAAAATGTATCATAGATTTAAACACACTACTGGTTATATCACACTGAAGGTTAACCACCTTTCACTTCTTAAACATTATATCTTTGTCAGTATAAGTACCACTATTCAATTAATAATTCACATAGCACAAGTACTATGTTCTTATTTGTACATAATAATGGGGGTTTTAAAACTCAGTTAGCAATGGCTATCAAGTACTTTGACTTCATTGAAACAAAATATTTATTTTTTTAAATTCCCACTCCAGAAACAATCAGAAACTATTAAAACTGCCGTCCGCCCATTTCTGTCATAAAATAAATAGCAAGTCGGGACGCTTTTGAATATTATACGATTAAAAATCAAAACAAAACTTTTTCAGGCCTTTGCAATCATGAATTGAAAATCAAAAAGTGTTGATTAATTACAAAAATAACTCCGATGATGTCGACTATGGTAAATTGCAACGAAAACATGAAAACATGAGGCATTTCAAATACAGAGAAAGCCGCGTTTAAAAAACATTCACATCCACAAACACATATAACACAAACATTACTTCTTAGATTTTAACACAATACTGGTTATATCATACTAAAGGTTAATCAACATTCCATTCTTTTACATCCATGTTGCTTATCAGTATAATTACAGAACTATAAGTACCACAATTCAATGTATAGAACACATTACACAAGCATTATAATCCATTTTGTACACAATAGTGTTTTTTTTATAAAAACTCCGTTAGTATTTAACTACTTTGACTTCATTGATTAAAAAATATAAGATTTTGTCAAACCTTCCACTCCAGATTAAATAAAAATATTAAAACTGCCGACCGCCAACTTCCGTCATAAAGTGAATTGACGGTCGGTATTTTTAAATATTGTAAAATCATAATCCAAACATAACTGTTTAAGCCCTTTTAATCATAAATTGCTAATCAAAAGTTGTCAAATAAATCACAGAAATAACAGAGACGTATCTCAGCTATGGCAAATAGCAAGGAAAACACTTGAGGCGTTTCAAATACAAATAAGCCTCATTTTGGATAACTGAAAAATGGCCACTGAAAGTCATAAACAAGTTTGAAAGGACAAGAAAATGGATAAAGTCAGAATTCAATCTCAGCCTCGTGACTCAACAAGCCTATGTGCAGCTTGCTGTAAGCCCAAAAGCATTTGACATCAGACTAGCAGGCTTGTGCTCAATTTTCAACCACTTTAAAACTTCACTTCAAGTCCAACATACGCTTATCATCAACTAAAAAAATCTCATTCACACATACATATGAACCATAAAATGTATCATAGATTTAAACACAATACTGGTTATATCACACTGAAGGTTAACCACCTTTCACTTTTTGAACATTATATCTTTGTCAGTATAAGTACCACTTTTCAAATAATAATTCACATAACACAAGTACTATGTTCTTATTTGTACAAAATAATGCTGGTTTTAAAACTCAATTAGCAATAGCTATCAAGTACTTTGACTTCATTGAAACAAAATAGTTTTCTTTAAACTTCCCACTCCAGAAACAATCAGAAACTAGTAAAACTGCCGTCCGCCCATTTCTGTCATAAAATAAATAGCAAGTCGGTACGCTTTTGAATATAATACGATTAAAAATCAAAACAAAACTTTTTCAGGCCTTTGCAATCATGAATTGAAAATCAAAAAGTGTTGATTAATTACAAAAATAACTCAGATGATGTCGACTATGGTAAATTGCAACGAAAACATGAAAACATGAGGCATTTCAAATACGGAGAAAGCCGTATCATAATCCAAACATAACTGTTTCAGGCCTTTTTAATCATAAATTGCAAATCAAAGGTTGTCAAATAAATCACAGAAATAACGGAGAAGCATCTCAACCATGGTGAATTGCAAGGAAAATAATTCAGGTGTTATGATACAGAGGAAAATTCATTTTGGATAACTGTAAAATGGCGACTGAAAGTCATAAACAATTATGAAATGACAAGAAATTGGATAAAATCAGAAATTTATTCTCAGCCCAGGGAGGGGAGGGGGGGGGGGGGGGTCCTGTCAACATATACTGCCTGTGGTGCTAGTAATAGGCTTTGTAGAGGGAAGGGAAGGAGGGTGGGGGGGGGGGTCTGTCAACATATACTGACTGTGATGCTAGTAATAGGCATTGTAGAGGGAGGGGAGGGGGAGGTTCTGTCAACATATACTTCCTGTGGTGCTAGTAATAGGCTTTGTAGATGGAGGGGAGGGGGGGGTGCGTCCTGTCAACATATACTGCCTGTGGTGCTTGTAATAGGCTTAGTAGAGGGAGGGAACGGAGGTCCTTTCAACATATACTTCCTGTGGTGCTAGTAATAGGCTTTGTAGATGGAGGGGAGGGGGAGGTCCTGTCAACATATATAATGCCCGTGCTGCTAGTAATAGGCATTGTAGAGGGAGGGGAGGGGAAGGTCCCGCCAACATATACTGCATGTGGTGCTAGTAATAGGCTTTGTAGAGGAATGGGAGGGGGAGGTACATACCTGTATAACCCTTGTAGATTTTTAGCTTTTATAAGATGCTGAAATATCGTCGACAAATCATGATATATACATGTACATGTAGTTGTATCGTGTCCCATGACTTGATAGGTAGCCCATAAAAGGTTGGATTTGTTTTTTAGGGTCAAGACTGATTTTACCCAACTGAGGCCACATGCAACTATTTAAAGTAAGCCAGGGGCTGTTGAGATCTGCATCATACTTTCAAGTCTCTGTGGGTCAGCAGTATTTGCCTGAGCCCAGCTAACCTCGGACAATTAACTGGCCTATATGGAATCACCTAATTAAAAACATTATAATATAACTTGCTAGGAAAACTTACCGGTTTATATTTGTGTTTCCACTGACTTTTTTAATCCATATCCAGACTGAATTTGCAGATCAACTACTAAGGCCTTAGTAAGGGTCATACCCGTGAAAGACTACAGAACACTAAATTCATGAAAATCGATATGTCTATTCTGGTGTGGATTACCCACCCTAGCCCTTCTATAATATGGTGTACAGAATGCACGAAAATGACGAATTGATTGATAGAAAGGTTTCATGTTCCTTTTATATATATATTTATATATATATGTATTCATAAGGTTGATTTAAATCTGGGACAAACACATGTGTAGTGTAAAAATGGATACGTGACAATATTAGAAACTAGCATTTTTTTTAAAGAAATGTTTTTTTACCCATATACATTGTATCTGTTTAAAACTGTACATTGTACTCTAAATATAGTATGCATTTGAATATGCCACTGAAATACAGTAAGTTCGAAACTAACACAGACTGGTTAAAGGAGATCAAATGTTCTCCCACTCGTGATTTAAGTATGTTAATAAATTATACCTTCATCAGCTAAAAATTATGCATTTGTTAAGTTCTGTTTTTCTAACGAAATCAAGAAAAATAATGATGTAATAAACATTCAAAATTCATGTACAAATGCTCAAAACTGCAATTATTAAAGAAACAGAACGGAAAGTTGTTTTACTCCCATATCTGTATAATAACCATGGTCACGCATGAGTCCGATCAACGTTCAACGATCCCGGGTTCGAATCTGGTGCTGACTTTATTTGTGATATGGCCAAAATGGCACTATGTCACTGTCTAGCATAACAAACGGAATGTTCCAATACCGTACAATCCGAAATAACTTTAAGTCCATTTTTTGAACACATGTAACACAAGTCCATCTTCAATTATAAAGTATTGCCAATAATTGCAAACTATATATCACTTAACACAATAAGTCACTGTGATTCACTGTAACTGTCATAAATGCATATATTTTCACCAAGGTATTGTTAGTGATTCTCTTATTTTATCCTCCTCTCTTCCGCATGGATGGAAACCATGGTAATGCACGATTCATACGTCCGTACAAGGATCCCGGGCTCAAAGCTGAAGCTGACTGGACAAAACAAATATAATATCCCACCACCGTAACATCAACATATATAGTTAATAAATCAGAATATGTTTCACATTTAAAACATCATAACAATTGTAAAACTTTGACTTTTCTGAAAAATAAAATATCCTGCAAATCTCAAATAGAGATATCAGCATCCATGTACACATTAATACTGCAGCATCATTATGATCAAAATGGAAACTTTCATGGCAAATAAAGTAATAATATTAATTCAATTGCAATGTATTGTATTTACTCACATATCTATTGACAACTGTATTTTACTTGCAAGAAAATGTCACTGGCCGCCAGATGTCACTGTGTTTACACTGCTACTGTTAACGCGACAGTTGAGAATAAATACCCAGCGCCTCTGAATAAAGATAAATCATGGTAATAATACTAAGTTATCCAAACAATACATTCATTGTTACAAAAAAAACACAATTTATACTAACGTATGTCTAGTGCCAAGTAAACCCTTATTTTTGATTCAGTTTATAAAAATATGTCAATTATATACAGTTAATCAGTGGAAATTTCATGGAACTATGTTGCCCCCTTCAAACATCCCCCGTCCTTCGTATTTCCTTTTGTGACTTCCAATACCTATGTAAGGCAGTTAAAACATATTTATTAGAAAAAACACATTTTTTTAATACCTTAAATAATGACATCATGGAAATTACACTTTACTCCGCCAAATGCACATCACTTACACCACAATACAGCTCAATGCAATCCTTAGATATTATGGCATTATTGAATATTATAAAAAACAAATACAGACTTTTCGAAGATTGGCTACAGCAAGTAAGATGTTCTTCGATGCAAACAATCGACTTTCAATTTTAAATTTTCCTCTAAAAATGACCAAACACATTCAAACACCTGACTGATTTTAAAACTCGCGAAAGTAATTATAAGATTATCAGGTTATTTTCCGAAGGTCAGCCATTCAGTCAATCTTTGCATGTACTAATTGATCAGTTCATGATTTAGTACTTATTGATACAACAACATAAAACATTCTATATATGTTACATTTTGCATTTATCCAGCATATTAAACGCAATAAAACATGTTATTCGTGATATCGCATTGTACCTATTTGTGCTTATATGTAAAGCTGTATATATTACGTATGTAAGAGACTAACTCTCCCCTTTGGTAGGCGGTATCAAAAAATATACTCGTTACACAAGATGGTGGTACGCGGTACTCATATATTGGCATTATTCGGTACGCACACTCTCAAATATTCTGTATTATTTGGTAAGCTGGATTTGCCAAGAAATAAAAGACTTCTTGATACGCATGATTGGAAGGAAGGCTTCGCCCTCATAATCATACTGTAGACCTAGCACAATATGGGATGAAAATAAACCCCTTCACCCACTACGGAATACTACCAACCATTAGGTTTCTGCGTACCATGTACCAAACTTTTGAGTTCCAAGGTACATCTTTAAAATACTGTGTAACAAAAGGTAAATGGCTCGTATTTATATTATTAAATAAACGAACTATTAAATGTGTTATTTGTTAAAATACTGCTATGTAATTGGTCATTTTAGGCACCACAGGGTACTTGCTTCTCAATTTTAAGACCAAAATGTCAACAAAAGGAGTCGATTGTCCGACTGGCTGACAGGATAGCTCGACAAGCATAAATCAAAGTCCAAAATTGAAGTAATTGTGTATTAATTTGGCATATATCGCCGTGACATTTGAGCCCTAGATACGCTGTAACAAGTGGTGATCCACGTTTGTCCCTACGAAATACGACAAGCCTTTGTAATGGCTCACTTTTACATGTGACAGTTTCGAATAGTTTTATAGAACCATCTGTTTCAAAATCATTTAGCTAGTAGCTGATGCCGATCGAGGAGGGGAGATACTCTGTCGTATTAATATACCAAGTCTGAAGTTGGAGTTAATAGGATTTATCTGTAAATGATAGACACAAAGTGCTAGGTGCTGGTTATGTATGTCCGGGACGCCTTGGCCAAGATGCACGAGCACATGCACCCTACAGTCCCAGACCGGGGACTTCACGTGCGGATGTATCCCAAGGTAACATGTAATACGAGTATAGTGTGTTTCACAAGAATACCATTACGGCATTTAATTACTGTACTCCACAGTAAGTCACATAAAAGGTGACAACATTTAATGTATGATATTAAACATAAAATATCCTTAATAAATGCATGTTATAAAGGTTAAAAAAGACATCGCGCGAGACCGTATTCCGACCGGCGATGACAGTTGCGGAAGATTTTCCTCTACAGCACCGTGAACCCGACAACGTGGTGCTTCCAAAGAAATCTCTGCTGAACTCGTGTGTGACGAGAAAGGTCTGTATAATTATAAAAATAATTAAGGGGCATTTCCGTATGACTTATTTTAACATATTATATAACAAAACATATATATATCAAGACGATGTACATTTCACAAGTCTGAATAGTGTTTGTTTTGTTCTGTTTATTGTATATTTCAGTTTCGTGTGTTTAATACACACATCAATTGGGCCAGATATATGCTTCAATACGCATCATTTAAGCACTATTGACAGTTTTGTTTCTAATCAATATTTTCAGCTGTATGGCTAGCCGTTCGGAAGTTATTTCCCGTAAAAGTGATGAAGGCATGCGCCTTCCATTGGTCACAGGCTTAGTGGCGGCATATCCAGAATGAGGCTTGTGAACTGACTTGTATGTTCATCATTGTCAGTTCATCATTGTCCGTTGATCATTGCCCACCATCATTGCCCGCCAAATGGTGAGGTTATCAATAACAAGCTAATACGGGTGTATCATATTTATTTATTAAAACATCACTAATACATATCTCAGTACTATGATAACACAGTCCATACGAACAGTTAATGAGAAATAAATTGTTGTATTTTGCTTTCTAATAGCGTATGAAATATGATGTGATATCATTACTAACATGGCATATGACAAACTTAATATTTTTTACAAAAAAGTACACTTGAAATTAGGTCACCATATAAGACATTAAGCAGCATACATATCATTAAGTGATCTCAATAAAATGCCTTGCATACATAGATACTAAGTTTTTTTTGTATCTATGTTTATAATGTTGTTGCTTTTTAAAACATGATTCCTGAATTATTTTTCTAAACATTTTGTTTGAAATAACATCAAGTTAGTAATTTAGGTGAAAATATGCATAAGGAAATGAAAGAATAGTGAGATCTTTCGTGAACATACAGATTCCTGCTTTTGTACATTGTAAATACAAACATTTTTTTTAATGAAACAGGACCCAGGTTTCCAATTACACAATAATTAACCAGTTGACATACAATAGCAGTCTTATGTAGTTGAACATTATTTTTCAAAGGAAGCTATATATAGTTATCTCATATAAAATTACCGCACTCACACTGCTTGGACACAGGACAAGATAAATAGTGTGATTTTTTATATCAGAGATGAAGCCATTCAAAAATGGGCAGTTACACGGGAACATGTCCTATCATTTTTTTCCATACAAAACTGCATGCTGTGATATATCATCCAAGTTAAAACTAAATCCCACAACAACAACAACAACAACAACAACAACAACAACAATCACAACAACAATTATCTTTATTTCATCGACGATCAAATATCACAATTGCAAATGGTTACTACAATTTAAATAACCACATGAGGGAATCAAAACAAACATACACGGATTCGACATAAATATACTAATTAAGTACATTTCTTTAACACATGTGGTATTGTAAAATCCCTACAGGAACATTGAGAAATTATAATTATTCATATTTATTTAATGTCATGTGTTACATTTTACATATATTAGGGGAAAATGTACCATATTTGCATTATACTCACTAGTCGTTTATGTGATTGATATAAGAATTTAAAGAAGTGATACTTTGAACAATATACGACATTATATAGCCATGATTTAACAATAAGACGTGTCTACCTAAATTCAACAAAAACATATAGGACATCCTACATATACGATATATTTTATGATTTATAAATAAAGGAAAACAATTATCAATACTAAATACAGCAAAACAAATATCTGTTTTAGTTTGGCCTCAATGTTTGGAAAAAAAAAACGTGTATTGTAACAAAATAAGCACGAGGACCACGGGTTACTCACAAAATTTTATGAATGAGATACTTTGATTTGACAGGTTAGGATTATATTAAATTAAATCTTTATGAAAAACCATCAAATGGTTAAAAACAAAATGGCGAATTAAACAAACAAAAAATGTTGAAGTAAACGTGAACACATGGATAGGCAAAACTCAGTGTTGTGATGTGTTTGTGAGTTTTTTTTAAATGCATGAATATAAACTACACGGACTTGAGAATATTCTGAAAGGTAAGTGTTATTTGAAAGTTTTTATAAAATGCTCGGGAAATACACCCAATTAAGTTAGAATACTAAGATTATTTGGTTGCAATTATTCCCGATATTTAAATATATTTAGATGCGTACGGAAATATCTATTAATATATTTCAAACGTTAGTCATTAAAGTACGTAGAAACAAGCAGGTAGTGAAACGATCTTTCAAAGCTCTTTTGTCACAAAAAGTACAATATCTTTCATTATAAGCTTCATTGCTTCAAAGTCAATGCAAAGATTGACTGACTGGCTGACTTTCGGAAAATAACCTGATAATCTTATAATTACTTTCGCGAGTTTTAAAATCAGTCAGGTGTTTGAATGTGTTTGGTCATTTTAGAGGGAAATTTAAAATTGAAAAGTCGATTGTTTACATTGAAGAACATCTTACTTGCTTTATTCAGTCTTCGAAAAGTCAGTATTGGTTTTTATTCATTTATGCCATAATTTCTAAGGATTGCATTGAACTGTATTGTAATTGATGAGCATTTGGCGGAGTAAAGTGTAATTTTCATGATGTCATAAGGTATTAAAGTAGAATGGTGTTTCTCTAATAGATATGTTTTAACTGCCTTACATAGGTATTGGAAGTCACAAAAGGAAATACGAAGGACGGGGGATGTTTGAAGGGGGCAACATAGTTCCATGAAATTTCCACTGATTAACTGTATATAATTGACATATTTTTATAAACTGAATCAAAAATAAGGGTTTACTTGGCACTAGACATACGTTAGTATAAATTGTGATTTTTTTTTGTAACAATGAATGTATTGTTTGGATAACTTAGTATTATTACCATGATTTATCTATATTCAGAGGCGCTGGGTATTTCTTCTCAACGGGCACGTTGACAGTAACAGTGTAAACATAGTGACCTCTGGCGGCCAGTGGCATTTTCTTGCAAGTAAAATACAGTTGTCAACAGATATGTGAGTAAAACAACCCATTGTAATTGATTATATGATACAGACGTTGCAGTCAACTTTTATTTATTTTTTTTATTTTAAAGTGTCAATTTTATTCTTGAAGTACCTGCAGTTTTGATTCATGATTTGTACATCGATGTTGATCATATTTGAGAAATGCAATTTGTTTTCTATTATAAAGACGAATACGACTTTTTATTTGATAATACATGTAATAAACATTTCAGGAAGACATACATTCACAACTGCGTGTTTTTTTGTACTGGTGTAGGTATTATTTTATGCTAATGTTTGTTTTTGATGTAACGGTAGTTGGATATTTGATTCGCTTTTACTAGGCATCACAAGGTTCGAACCCGGGAATGTTGAACAGGCGTATGTACCTTATGTTGTCGTGGTTTCCATTCCAAAGAGGATTCCATTAGAGACTCGCTCACAAGACTTGATGTATATGCATTTATGCGGTTACAGAAAACACAGTGACTTTTTTGTGTAAAGTGGCATATTTTTGCAATTATTGTGTCAGGACTGGACAAGTGAAAATGGATTTTACGGTTGTGGCACATTACATTTATTTTAACCATCCTGTTGGTTATGCTATAAAGAGACTGCCATTTTGGCCATATCACAATTAAAGTCAGCACCAGATTCGAACACGGTCACGTTGTACGGACGTTTGACCCACGTATTACCATGGTAACCATGCCAAAGAGACTATTTAGAATCCAGTTTTGATAACTTCATATCATGTTATCATTTTAAGTGCTGCCTGTAGAAGGGTCAGTTGAGAGGTCATTTACATTTTATATGCAGAATATTTCTATTTGAAATTCATTTATGATGATTGACTAGCCTTGCTAGAGCGTGCAAATGACTAAAAGGGACATACACTGGATCATCAACCGGCCGCTTTAATCCAGATGGAGTAATCAAATTAACTTCATAGTACACCCTGGGCTTGATACTAGCAATTTTAACACATATTCGACCGATTCGATTGGTTAAATCAAATTATAAATGGTCAAAGGAATGATACAAGATACTTATCACCATTTTACAATAATCCAAAAGCGACTTCCTCCATATTTGAAACACCTCATGTTTTCCTTGCAAATTTGGCAGATGGCAGTTTTAATAGTTTCTGGTTTTATCCGGAGTGGAAACTATTTGTATCAGTGGAGTCATAGTTACAGTGGAGTCATAGTTGTTGATAACAATTCCTAATTGAGTTTTAAGACCCCTACTATTATGTACAAATATGAAAATTATACTCGCTTTATATGTATCATACATTGAATTGTGTTACTTATACTGACAAACAACTTGATGTACAAGAGGTTTGGAATTAACATAGTGGTTAGTGATTGCAGGCAGCAGTTTTAATAGTTTCTGCTTATAGTGGGAGTTGGAAGTTTGAAAAAACAACAACAACACTGTTAAATATAAATAAAGTGGAAGTTGTTGCTTACTTTTACTCATTGAGTAAAAACCCCATTATTGTGTTCAAATAGGGACATATATACTTGTGTTATGTTTATTATAAATTGAATTGTGGTACTTATACTGATAAACAACTTGATGCTTAAGAAGGTTTGAATTTACATGCTGATTTAGTGATTGCGGACGGCAGTTTTATAGTTTCTGCTTATATTCGGAATTGGAAGTTTAAAAAAAACTGTTATATATAAATGAAGTGAAAGTTGTTGATTACATTTGCTAGTTCAGTTTAAACCCCATTAATGTAGGAACATTATACTTGTGTTATGTGTATTATAAATTGAATTATGGTTCTTATTCCGACAAAGAACTTGATGTATAAGAGGTTTGGAATTTACATAGTGATTTAGTAATTGCGGACGGCAGTTTTATTAGCTTTTGGTGATATTGGGACTTTGAAGTTTTAACAAACTGTTATATATCAATGAAGTATAAGTTGTTGATTAATTTTGCTTATTGAGTTAAAGTCCTATTATTATGAACAAATGGGAACATTTTACTTGTGGTATGTGTATTATAATTTGTATGGTGGTACTTTTACTGACAAACAACTTGATGTATAAGAGGTTTGGAATTTACATAGTTATTTAGTGATTGCGGACGGCAGTTTTATTAGCTTATGCTTATGTTGGGAGTTGGAAGTTTTAAAACAATGTTATATATCAATGAAGTGGAAGTTGTTGATTACTTTTGTTAATTGAGCTAAAGTCCCATTATTGTGTTCAAATAGAACATAATACTTGTGTTATGTGTATTATTATTTGTATTGTGGTACTTATACAGACAAACAACTTGATGTACAAGAGGTTTGGAATTAACATAATGAATTAGTGATTGCGGACGGCAGTTTTAATAGTTTCTGCTTATAGTGGGAGTTGGAAGTTTTAAAAAAACTGTTATATATCAATGAAGTGAGAGTTGTTGATTAATTTTGCTAGTTCAGTTAAAACTCCATTATTTTGTTTAAATAGGAACATAATTCTTGTGTTATATGTATTATAAATTGAATTGTGAGACTGATACTGACAAACAACTTAATGTTTAAGAGGTTTGGAATTAACATTGTGATTTAATGACGGTGGACGGCAGTTTTAATAGTTTCTGCTTGTATTGGGAGTTGGAATTTAAAAAAAAACCTGTTATATATAAGTGAAGTTGGATTTGTTGATTACTTTTGCTAGTTCAGTTTAAACCCCATTATTATATTCAAATGGGAACATAATACTTGTGTTATGTGTATTATAAATTGAATTGTGGTACTTACACTGACAAACAACTTGATGTATAAGAGGTTTGGAATTAACATAGTGATTTAGTGATTGCGGACGGCTGTTTTAATAGTTTCTGCTTATATTGGGAATTGGAAGTTTTAAAAAAAATGTTTTATATATCAATGAAGTGGAAGTTGTTGATTACTTTTGCTAGTTCAGTTAAAACCCCATTATTGTATTCAAATAGGAACATACTATTTGTGTTATGTGTATAATAAATTAAATTGTGGAATTCTTACTGAAAAACAACTTGATGTATAAGAGGCTTAGAATTTACATAGTGATTAGTGATTGCGGACGGCAGTTTTAATAGTTTCTGCTGATATTGGGAGTTGGAAGTTTTAAAACACTGTTATATATCAATGAAGTGGAAGTTGTTGATTACTTTTGCTAATCGAGTTTAAATCCCATTATTGTGTTCAAATAGGAACATAATACTTGTGTTATGTGTATTATAAATTGAATTATGGTACTAATACTGACAAACAACTTGATGTATAAGAGGTTTGGAATTAACATAGTGATTAAGTGATTGCGGGCGGCAGTTTTAATAGTTTCTGCTTATAGTGGGAGTTGGAAGTTTGAAAAAACAACAACAACACTGTTAAATATAAATAAAGTGGAAGTTGTTGCTTACTTTTGCTCATTGAGTAAAAACCCCATTATTGTGTTCAAATAGGGACATATATACTTGTGTTATGTTTATTATAAATTGAATTGTGGTACTTATACTGATAAACAACTTGATGCTTAAGAAGGTTTGAATTTACATGCTGATTTAGTGATTGCGGACGGCAGTTTTATAGTTTCTGCTTATATTCGGAATTGGAAGTTTAAAAAAACTGTTATATATAAATGAAGTGAAAGTTGTTGATTACATTTGCTAGTTCAGTTTAAACCCCAATAATGTGTTCAAATAGGAACATTATACTTGTGTTATGTGTATTATGTGTATTATAAATTGAATTATGGTTCTTATTCTGACAAAGAACTTGATGTATAAGAGGTTTGGAATTTACATAGTGATTTAGTAATTGCGGGTGGCAGTTAGCTTTTGCTGATATTGGGACTTTGAAGTTTTAACAAACTGTTATATATCAATGAAGTATAAGTTGTTGATTAATTTTGCTTATTGAGTTAAAGTCCTATTATTATGAACAAATGGGAACATTATACTTGTGGTATGTGTATTATAATTTGTATGGTGGTACTTTTACTGAAAAACAACTTGATGTATAAGAGGTTTGGAATTAACATAGTGATTTAGTGATTGCGGACGGCAGTTTTAATCGTTTCTGCTTATATTGGGAATTGGAAGTTTAAAAAAAAACTGTTATATTTCAAAGCAGTGGAAGTTGTCGATAACTTTTGATAGTTGAGTTAAAGTCCCATTATTTTGTTCAAATAGAACATAATACTTGTGTTATGTGTATTATAAATTAAATTATGGTACTTATACTGACAAACAACTTGATGTATAAGAGGTTTGGAATTTACATAGTTATTTAGTGATTGCGGACGGCAGTTTTATTAGCTTATGCTTATGTTGGGAGTTGGAAGTTTTAAAACAATGTTATATATCAATGAAGTGGAAGTTGTTGCTAGTCGAGTTTAAATCCCATTATTGTGTTCAAATAGGAACATAATACTTGTGTTATGTGTATTATAAATTGAATTATGGTACTTATACTGACACACAACTTGATGTATAAGAGGTTTGGAATAGTGAATTAGTGATTGCGGGCGGCAGTTTTAATAGTTTCTGCTTGTATTGGGAGTTGGAAGTTTGAAAAAACTATTAAATATCAATGAAGTGGAAGTTGTTGATTACTTTTGCTAGTTCAGTTAAAACCCCATTATTGTCTTCAAATAGGAACATAATACTTGTGTTATGTGTATTATGGTTCGTATACTGACAAACAACTTGTTGTATAAGAGGTTTGGAATTTTCATAGTGATTTACTGATCTAAGTTTTATTAGCTTTTGCTTATAGTGTGAGTTTGAGTTTTAAAAAAACTGTTATGTATTAATGAAGTGGAAGTTGTTGATAACTTTTGCTAATTGTGTTAAAGTTCCATTATTGTGTACAAATAGGAACCTACTGGGTAATACTTGTGGTATGTGCATTATAAATTGAATTGTGGTACTTATGCTGACAAACAACTTGATGTACAAGAGGTTTGGAATTAACATAGTGATTTAGTGATTGCGGACGCCAGTTTTAATCGTTTCTGCTTATATTGGGAGTTAGAAGTTTTAAAACACTTTTATATTTCAAAGGAGTGGAAGTTGTTGATTGCTTTTGCTAGTTGAGTTAAAGTCCCATTATTGTGTTCAAATAGAACATAATACTTGTGTTATTTTTATTATAAATTAAATTATGGTACTTATACTGACAAACAACTTGATGTATAAGAGGATTGGAATTTACATAGTTATTTAGTGATTGCGGACGGCAGTTTTATTAGCTTTTGCTTATATTTGGGGTTGGAAGTTTTAAAAAACTGTTATATATATCAATGAAGTGGAAGTTGTTGATTACTTTTGCTAGTTCAGATAAAACCCCATTATTGTGTTCAAATTGGAACATAATACTTATGTTATGTGTATTATAAATTGAATTTGTTGATTACTTTTGTTAGTTCAGTTAAAACCCCATTATTGTGTTCAAATAGGAACATAATACTTGTGTTATGTGTATTATAAATTGAATTGTGGTACTTACACTGACAAACAACTTGATGTATAAGAGGTTTGGAATTAACATAGTGATTTAGTGATTGCGGACGGCAGTTTTAATCGTTTCTGCTTATATTGGGAGTTGGAAGTTTTAAAAAACTGTTATATATATCAACGAAGTGAAAGTTGTTGATTACTTTTTTCTAATTTAGTTAAAACCCCATTATTGTGTTCAAATAGGAACATAATACTTGTGTTATGCGTATTATAAATTGTATTGTGGTACTTATACTGACACACAACTTGATGTATAAGAGGTTTGGAATAGTGAATTAGTGATTTCGGACGGCAGTTTTAATAGTTTCTGCTTATATTGGGAGTTGGAGGTTTGAAGAAACTGTTATATATCAATGAAGTGGAAGTTGTTGATTAATTTTACTTATTAAGTTAAAAACCCATTATTGTATTCAAATAGGAACATAGTTAGCAATACTTGTGTTATGTGTATTATAAATTGAATAATGGTACTTATACTGACAAATAACCTGATGTACCAGAGGTTTTTGAATTAACATATTTAGTGATTTAGTTATTGCGGACGGCAGTTTTAATAGTTTCTGCTTGTATTGGGAGTTGGAAGTTTAAAAAAAAAATGTTACATATAGTGATATGCCATGGTCGAGATATTTCTCTGTTACTCATGTGCTGTATTCCACAATCTTTGATTTGCAATATTCCAATGCAAAAGCCTGAAACAGTTTGTTTTGATTTTGAATTTAAGAATATTTAAAACCGCTCTGACCTGCAACTTATGTTATGACGGAAATGGGCGGACGGTTTTATAGTTTCCATTATTTTATCGTGAGAGGGAAGTCATAGTAGTAGTAGTAATAACAGTTAATTATTATTGCTTATTGATTGAAGAGTCTTTTTAAACAGGCTGACGAGTTTTGTCATTCGTCATTTTACACTTATACAAAATGAGGCTTCCTCTGTATTTGAATCGCCTCAAGTGTTTTCCTTGCAATATACCATGATTATAATTATTTTCTGTAATGTTCGTGATTTACAATTGACCATCTTTGATTTGCAATTTATCTTTGCAAAGGCCTGAAACTGTTATGTTTGGATTAGGAATTTTACAATATTCAAAAAAGCCACAACTGGCAACTTATTTTATGATGACAATTAGCGTCAGGCTGTTGTAATAATTTCTGATTTTATCGGGGAGAGGAGGTTCGAAAAAACTGTTTTGTATCAATGAAGTCAAAGTTTTTAATTAATAACTTGGGTTAAATGAGTTTTAACCCCCACCCTACCCACACACACTATTTTGTACAAATGTGATATTATTGTGCTATGGGTAATATAAATTGAATTGTGATAAACAACTTGATGTATTAGAAGAAGTTAAATGTGATTAATCTTCGGTGTGAAATAACCAGTATCGTGTTAAAATTTACGATAAAATTTTTGTATCCTGTGTTTGTGGATGTGATTTTTTTTAATTCGTGATTACAGTTCAGATTATTATATTTGTTGCATTCCATTGTCACAATTTTTTTTATTTTTTTTTTACTTCAAATGTGTTTGATAATTTTATAAGTAAGAATAATGAAACATTGTTATTTTTAAATGTATAATTATGCAATTAAGAGAGCAGCTGCTTTCCCGGTCGCCTTTGGATGCTGCTCCCCCAGTCGCTGATAATTCCTAACTTCCGCCTGACTGAATGCACGGCTCTACTGGTCGCCGACATCACTTCCGGGCAACAGCAGATGCTGCTCACACGGTCGCCGACAGCAACTCCCCTCACCGTGTGACCGCAGACGCTGTTCTCCCTGTCGCCGAAATCAACTCGTCCTCACTTCCTTGCGACAGCAGACGCTGCTCACACGGTCGCCGGAAGCAACTCCCCCTCACTTCCAAGTGACCGCAGACGCTGTTCTTCCTGTCGCCGACATCAACTCGTCCTCACTTCCTTGCGACAGCAGACGCTGCTCACACGGTCGCCGAAAGCAACTCCCCCTCACTTCCGAGTGACCGCAGACGCTGTTCGCCCTGTCGCCGACATCAACTCGTCCTCACTTCCGGTCGATCGCAGAAGCTGCTCTTCCGGTTTCCGACAACGACTCGTCCTCACTTCTGGGCAACCGCAGACGCTGTTCAGATTCTGCTCTCCCGGTCGCCGACAACAAATCTGCTCTTCCGGGTGACCGCATACGCTGCTCACCCGGATACATTAACTCCTTACTTCCGGGCGAACGCAGACGCTGCTCTCCCGTCGCCGACAACTCATCCGCACTTCTGGGCGAACGCAGACGCTGCTCTCCCCGTCCCTGGCAACTCATCCGTACTTTCAGGCGATCGCAGACGCTGCTCTCCCGGATCCAAACATCTTCTCACTTCCGGGCGAACGCAGACGTTGCTCTCCCGGTCGCTGACAACTTCTCTGCAATTCCACGTGACCGCAGACGTTGCCCTCCCGGATGCCACCAACTTCTCACATCCGGGCAAACGCAGACGCTGCTCTCCCGGTTGCCGAAAACTCATCCGCACTTCCTGGCGACCACAGACGCTGCTCCCCCAGATGCCATCATCTCCTCACTTCCGGCCGCCGGCACGCTGCGCTGACACACATACTCACACATTCAAGCAAAAACACACATACTTACACTCATACTCTCACTTTAGTGCGAACACAGACGCTGTTCTCCCCGTTCTTGACAACTCCTCCGCATTTTCAGGCGACCGCAGACGCTGCTCTATCGGATGCCAACAACTCCTCACTTCCGGACGGACGCAGATGCTGCTCTCCCGGGTGCCAACAACTCCTGACTTTCAGGCGAAGGCAGACGCTGCTCTCCCGGTCGCCGACATCAACTCTACCGCATTTCCGCCCGACTGCAGACGTTGCTCTGACACACATCCTCACACACTCACACATACAAGAACAAACACACATACTTACACACTCACTTTCGGGCGACGGCAGACGCTGCTTTCCTCATTCCTGACAACTACTCTGCACTTTCAGGCGACCGCAAACGCTGATCTCCCGGATGCCAACAACTCCTCACTTCCGGCCCTCCCGGATGCCAACAACTCCTCACTTCCGGCCGGTTGCAGACGCTGCTCTCACACACATACACATACAAGCACAAACACTCATACTCACACTCTTACTTTCGGGCGTACGCTGACGCTGCTCTCCCCAACCCTGGCAACTCCCCCGCACGTTCAGGCTACCGCTGATGCTGCATTCCAGGATGCCAACAACTGCTTACTTCCGGGCGAACGCAGACGCTGCTTTCCTGGTCGCCGCCAACTCATCCGCACTTCTTGGCGACCGCAGATGCTGCTCTCCCGGATCCAATCAACTCCTCACTTCCGGGCGAACGCAGACGCTGCTCTCCAGGTCGCCGACAACATCATCCGCACTTCCTGGCGACCGCAGACGCTGCATTCCCGGATCCCATCAACTCCTCACTTCCGGGCGAACGTAGACGGTGCTTTCCCTGTAGCCGACAAATACTCGTCTTCACTTCCGGCCGACTGCAGACGCTGACACATATAATCACACACTCACACATACAGTCACAAACACACATACTCACATTCACACTCTCACTTTCGTGCGAACGCTGACGCTGCCCTACCCGTCCCTGACAACCTTCACACTTTTAGGCAACCACTGAAACTGCTTTCCCGGATGCCAACAACTCCTCATTTCCGGGCGAACGCAGATTCTGCTCTCCCGGTCGCCGACAACTCATCCGCACTTCCTGCCGACTGCAGACGCTGCTCTGACACACATACTCACACACTCACACATACAAGCACAAACACACATGCTCACACTAACACTGTCACTTTCGGGCGAACGCAGACGCTGCTCTCCTCTTCTGGTTACTTTTATATAAGTGATAATACCTTGGTAGTGAATTAAATATGCCCATTATGTTGGCAGCATTTCGTTTAACGCAATACCCTGGTAGTAAATTTAATACAACTCAGTCATGTTTGAAGTGAAGAGTAAATTTTACTAAAAAATGCCTAAATGCTAAATCCCTTTCAGTGCATTGTTTATAATCACAATGATATGATAGTTCCTGATATGGTTTCAAAAGCAATTGAGTATTACATAGTAGTTTGGTAATAATTTGGGTAGATCAAATATCATATAAATATTTGAAGTATTTTTTTTTTTACAACTTGATGTCTTGTTGGTGGTGGGTGTTGTTTGTGCTCGTGCTATTGTTTACTTACTATGCTTGGGGTGAGGTGCTGTTGCTAACCGTTGCGTATTTATAATCATGTCTTGTTGGTGGTGGGTATTGTTTATGGTTGTGTTTTTGTTTACATAATATGCTTGGGTTATTTTGTAAACAAGAACACAGCCTTTTGTTTTCTTACTGTTGTTTATTTATAATCATGTCTTGTTGGTGGCGGGTATTGTTTATGGTTGTGTTTTTGTTTACATAATATGCTTGGGTTATTTTGTAAACAAGAACACAACCTTTTGTTTTCTAACCGTTGCTTATTTATAATCATGTCTTGTTGGTGGTGGGTATTGTTTATGGTTGTGTTTTTGTTTACATAATATGCTTGGGTGATTATGTAAACAAGAACACAACCTTTTGTTTTCTAACTGTTATTTATTTATAATCATGTCTTGTTGGTGGTGGATGATGTGTAAGACCACATTTGTATTTCTCAAATATTTTGTTCTTACAGTTTCGAATTGTATACTTGAGATATTTTCCAAAAGTAAATGTGAATGTTTTTAGAAAACACGTATTAAAGTACAATTTTTACAATATGATTTTTTCATCTTATAATTTTCACAAAATTTATAATAATCCAACATTTGGAATTTACTGTTGGAGTAGCGGGAAGTGGACGAGGTCATCCAAGAGGTGGAACCAGGCTGATGGACATTAGCACTTCCGTCTATGGAAAAGTAGGTTAATGATGATACTAATATAATATTTCCATAAAAAACTTTTGCTTTAGATTTTCAAAAATATTAACCCAAATTGATGGAAATCTCTAATCGTCCAGCATGTAAATTACAATCATTTATATATTTTGTCGGGAACATGGCACCATTCAGTAAATATGTTCCAAGATTATACCACCACGATCACCATATCAATCATACAAATGTTTGTCGCACAGCAGTACAACCGGAAGTGCAGGGGCAACGTCAACATAAATCATCTAAGCCACAAGCTTGTGCAGCTAGGAGGGAAAAGATGGAAAAGCGGGATGTGGACCAGCTTATCCGAGAGAAGGAACCAAACTGATGGACAACTCACCTAGTAAAATTTGAATTTTAGGTCTGTAACGGTACCTCTTTAAAAATACATTTTGTTGTTACAAAGCCCGCTGCTGCTGATGATGATGGTCTACCGTTTTCTGTGTTATGTTTTATGTCTGACCTCAACAGTTGAGATAGTTTTGCCTAAGACTGATTTATTTTTTGAAGAATATCAGAATGCATCTTTTGTTATCTGTGAATATGAAATATGTATTTTTTAATGCATTATGCATTTTTAAATTCCACACACTCCCTTAAAGTTGGAGACTTAACCCAGCAGCTCCCTCTCCCCCACCCCCATCATGCACAGCAGACTGGTCCAACAATTTTCAAAACTCCAGAGAAATGTGCTGCCTGGAAATTGGCTGCCTTCTTAACATGTGCAAAAGGCTCAGGTACATTGTAGATCTTAATAACTTCATGTTTTATTAAACTTTGGAAATAGACTTTTTTCATTTGATTTGTGTCAGTGTTTTACTTACTTCTTGTTGTTCCTATATTTAAATGAAATACATGGGGAATATTATGTTAGCCGGTTGGTCTGTGAGGTTGCTATCGTACAATTCATATCCCGACAGGAAACAACAGGTTAATTGCTATACATTGTCTTTACACAAGCAACGAGAAGTGATGCGATCTCACGGATAAAGCAACTAACATAGTATTGTGTTTATTGGTATGCCTTTTTTAAGTATTTTAAAAATAGAAACAACCAAAAAGGTTACATTTTACTACATGTTTTCCTTTCTTTCTCATAGTATTGCAGAAGTGGAAATGCGCATGCGCCCTAGGCGACCATGTTATATGGAATCGGAAAACATATTGTGTTTCTTTCCTATGTTTTAATCATGCAATTCCTTGGACAAAATATTAACAGGTATGAAATACAGATGTATATTAAATGTTACATGACAGCAAGTGTTTTATTTGTATTATGTGACAGGGTTGCCGGGAAAGGGAGCAGACCCAGCTGAGTTGGTGCGTTACGACTTCAAGTACCATGGAAGATAGCTTTGATAATTGTATGTAATTGGCCGAAATAAAAAAAAATCATATCATTCTTTGGTATGTTCTTTTTGAAGAATAATTTCTTTATCTTAATTGCATTTATATTTAAGTTTAGTCAACTAGTTCTTTTCTGTCTATTGATGACCAGATAAATAACTCTGACAAATACTGGTAAATAACCATAGGTACCATAGATCAATGGCCTAATGTTAATGTAGTAACATTTGATACACAGTACAGTACCATACATGAATGGCCTAATGTTAATGTTGTAACATTTTATTCACAGGACCATAGGTCAATTTCATAACGTTAATGTCTTAACATTGTATGCACAGATCAGTACCATACATCAATGGCCTAATGTTAATGTAGTAACACAGTCAATTTCATAACGTTAATGTTTTAACATATTATACACAGTTCAGTACCATAGGTCAATATTATGATGTAAATACAATGTATACTTACAATTTTTAATTAACGTGCACTTGTATCTGTTGTAGGACTACATTCGCAGACTGAGTTATTTAGGATAGCCATTTCGGAGCTCCTTGGTCATTTTCCATCGAAAACAACATCAGATGTATATGGACGGTTTACAAGGTCAGAAATCTTTACATTTAACTAACTGCAAGTAGAACCCATAGTTATTTCAAGTTAGCAGTTTAAATTTTATGACACTACTCATGGGAATCTGAATTATTTATGCAATAATACACTTCACTGACAATAAATATAACGTAGAATACAAAAAAACCATGTTAAAATACTATAATCCATTAATACTGTTATCTGAAAATTTTCGAACTTCCTTGACAGATGTGCTGGCATACAACAAAGGTTGTTTTCGATAGAAAATGGCCGAGGAGTTCCGAATTCAATGATGGCAGAAAATACAAAGTTCCACCTGGATCTGCACTGGGGCACTTCAGTCCATAGTAGGTTAATCGTATTGCTAACTGAATAATTCCCTAAATGACTTTTGCCTAAGATTGTCGAAAGTATGCACTTTTGTCTTAGCCTTGGTGTTGTTGTTGTTGTCTTATCACCATCAAAATTTCTTTAAGCTAACTCTTAATTAGAATTCAATAAATCTATACGATTTCAATTTTCCAACAATGTAATATATATACTCTGTTAAACATCATTTCATTATAATAGTCAAGTGATTCCAAACTGGTGTAAAACACTTGTATAATATTTCGTTATATTAAACCTTACATAAACGTGTCCCTTCTTGGTGCATATAAAGTTGATCGGTCCGTAAATCAATGTATTTTAATAAAAATCCAGTTTTTATGATGTCAGCGGTCCATATCATGTCGGGACCTCGCCAAAAATAGAATATGGACCGCTGACGTCATATAATATGGACCGCTGACGTCATAAAACTGGTGAGTGTTGCTTGCAATTTTTCTCAACGAAGGGCGCTTTAAAATTATTAAATGGTAACAAGAAGTGTTCGGTATAATATAAGAAAAATATCACACCACTGCGGGCCATATGACATATGAACCGGTCAGTCAGCCCCCGAAGGTGAATGGACCTCGGCTTTTCTTAAATATTACCTGATTCAATATATAAATACAACTCAGTAATGTTTTGCTGTTTTACATAAAACAGACTTTTGCATCGCTGCCGACCATTAAATATGATTTTTCAATCCATAATTTCAGCAGTTTGACCCAGGGTTGCGCAGTGCAGAGAGACTGCTCAGTCAGACGCCGTGGAGTTTTACTCGCTTCCTTGTTGGAAACTGGAGGAATTGTCTTGCCTGAACTCCCTTACAAAGTCTGCATCAAGGACATGGATCTTGAACGACAGTGATATTTACACATTTTCAACGACCTCATTTAAAAAATGATGTTAAGTGCTGAAACGAATTGGTGCATTTTTCTAAAAAGTGTAATAAATTGACTTTCAATTCCAGTTTAAGGTTTATAATAAAATGAAAACTGTGGTTTCAGTGTAAGATAGCAATTTATTTCACCTCGTAAACACCAAAAGTCAATGTTTCATTTGCGGCTACGCTGCTTGTGAAATATATGTCTTGGTGATCACTCGGTGAGATATATTACGATCTAACACTGAGGCAAACAATTGTCCTCTAGATTAACTGGTGGCAATCTTTTGATATTTCTTATATATATATTCTCTTGACTTTTTAAAATCATCATAGCATAGTCAACGGAAGTTATTTTCATATTGACTTAACATTATGAATTATCTATTTTGAGTTTTTGTATATAAAGATGAAATTTGTTGATCCCTCATATGTATTGCTTTGATAGTGGATACTTGTGGTTGCCATGGTAACAATTTATTGGTTACTGTTATCATTATCAATATTTAGTAACCAAATATCTCAATTGGTTATATGTTTTGAAAAATAGCTCTTTAACATGTAAAGACAAAATCAAAAAAATATATGTTTATCTGTATTGGTAACAAGCTCTAAATAGTTCCAGTTATTTGATGAGATTCTTAAACATAGAAATCTAGACCAAAGTGTATGACTTTTTAGATACTATAACCATGACATACTGACTTCGATGATTTCAAAATAATTAGGATTTGTCAATACATACATTACATATTTGTTATTTTTTAAACAATTTAAGTATGTTGTATTTTGTTGTTGCCATGGCAACATTTTTATTTATTCGACGGTACTGAACATCTCAGTAGACAAATGAACAAGTTCTGCATTTTTTTAAATTTGAAAGTCATAACACTTGCGAATCAAGATATCTTCAGTTTTGAGATTTTAACAACCTGGCTTTTCAATCAATGCAATTGTAATGCGAAATATGAGTTAAAACGAAACAATTTTAAATACAATATAATATAATGAAAAAATACCCATTTTTGTATTGATCAACAGATAAAGTTCTAAAAGTTTCATTGAGCTGACTCTCACTGATAATAAAAGTGTAAGGGTTTTCTTGTTGTCTTTGTTTCCATTGAAAGGGAAACTATTTAACCTTTAGACACTTTGACGTCTTTTTTTGTTTAAACTGCTCTTGTTCAACAAGTGGTGTTTTTTAAATGTTGTTGTTTTATAATAAGAAACTCTTTTTGTACGTGAAGGTGAAACAATCCAATTGTGTGAGAGGAAAATGTTCATGAAATGAACAGAAATCATGTTTCATACGTTAGGGGTTATGACTCATAATATTTGGTGGAAATAATTTTGATGTTGCTATAGAAAAAGTATGCCCTCTTCATCATTTAAATTCATATGATTTTCTATATTCATCTTCAAAAATAAACCGACTAAAACTATAAATTGAATATACTTTTTTCTGAATCTTTGGATAATTAAAGAGTTTGTATTGCAAACATGCTTTTAAAGCTGCACTCTCACAGATTGACCATCTTATCAACTTTTTTTTTATTTTTCGTCTTGGAAAGAGCAAATATTTGCGTAAATATCTGCAAACCAATGATATATACTAATGGCCAAAAGTCTTGTCCGGTCTACAAAAACTACAATATCCAAAAGTCTTGTCCGGTCTACAATATCTGTTTTGTTTTATATCGCACACTTATAAATTTGGTATCGATGGAAAGAGGACATTAATATGCATTCAGTAAAAAAGGAATTTCGGAATTCAAGCCAGTATTGCCGGTACAGTAATGTGTTGAAAATTAGCATTGAGGATTTGCAAGGCACAAATGAAACCCATACCGGACACGACTTTTGGCCATTAGTATAAGATTGATGACAAAAAATCAGATCGTATATTTTCATATTTCCGTTCGAAAATTAATGTTTTATGGCTTAAACCGCTACTACCGGTTAAAAAAATGCATAACATCATTTTTGTACATAAAAATATAAAAATCTGCGATCTGACTTTTTGTCAACAGTCTTATATAACTGGTTTCTATGGATTTTCGTAAAAATTGGCATCAATTGATCCCAGACATCAAATAAAAAAGTTGTCAAAATTCAATTTGTGATAGTGCAGCTTTAAGCTACGATATAACGCTTCGAATAATAATGCTAAACTCTGTTGCTTTTAACATGTGATATATTTATATAATGTATATGCACTCTCGCATATATCAATTATTGCCATTCCATGTGTTATGTTATTGTAACAACGATGAACTATATATGTTCAAGCTAACAATAAATGTTCTATTCTGTTCTGTTCAAAATGGTTGAACTGACTTATTGGGAAAGGTGTTAAGTGTTTTGTTATTTTACTTTTATTCTAAGTTTGGTAACCTTTTGGAATTATAGTGTGTATAGTGAGTATAGCTACAGGATGCAAAATAAACCGACTAAAACTATTAATTTAATATACTATTTCTGAATCTCTGCATAATTTAAGAGTTTTCTTGCACAACACTGAACCACTCTGGACACAAATCACAATAGCAATATAAGTTTTTTTAATACTTATTCTTAACTTTTAAAAGGTACTTCTAAAGTGACTGCCTATTCTTTAGTAATATGAGTAGATTTTAATGCCTACACTTTTATGGTTTGAGTAGTTTTTTAATGCCTGTTATTTTGTATTTCTGGTAGCTTTTAATGCCAAGACTTTTGTATTTTGATTAGTTTTTAAGAGCTCTAGATTGATCCCCCTAATGTGTTTCATATTGTATTGAATTGTAATGTGGTTGCCATAGTAATATTTTATTTATCAATAACAGTATAATTATGTTTTTACTAGAGTTTTGTCACCAGTAAATAATATGTTATTTTGTGTTTGATGTATAACTCCAAATACAAATTATATAAAGTCATGGGAAAAAATCATGTTTTATTGTATTTTTTCTCTAAAAATCTGCTCTTTTTGATGCCTCCACAATATATGATCGACTCATGTGTTCCTTGAAATCGACATAACAAGGAAAGAACTGAATAAAGTACTCTCAAGAGTTACCAAAAAATGTTATTTTTGCACCTTTGTACCTCTATTTAAACATCAAGAGTCGCCACTAATTACAAACCGTGCATCATTTGGCATAAAGACTGCCAATATGCGACCTATTAAAAGTTAGCCCTGCACCAAATTTAAATATCTGCATCATGTACATTTTTGGCCATGCACCATTTGTAAAAAAACCTAGTGGTGCCTGCCATCAGCAAGGTTTGCTCGGACTGTTTTCCATAGAGTTATGGCCCTTCTAATTACCTTAAGTGTATATAGAGGTTCTTGCGCAAGCTCCATGTAAGTTGGAATCAATTCAAGCTTGAAAAAAAACAAAAACAAAACGTTCTGACAAGAAATACAGTTTGACCTATTCACTAATGGCGCAAACAATCCAATAACAAATTATTCCTAGATGCAGTATTTGGGTCATACAAGGGAATGTTGTTGTTTTTTTTACTTATATTATAACAAGTAAAGAAAATACGGGTGACGGCCGGGGTACCCCAAGTAGTGGGTCGTTGAACGCAGGAAGTTATCACGAGCGTGTAGAGTACCCCAAATCATCTCCGAAAGTGATGCAACTGACGTCAGTTTGATTTATTTATTGAGGGAATTGTAATAAAGAAATCATAAACAATGTCATTTCATTCATTATGCCAAATGTAGAGTAAATGTACTGAAACATTACAAGTTCATGTAACAGTTGTTCACGGTTAAGGTTAAAATATTTATATTGACAATTATTAATACAAATTCTAACTTCACCGTGTCTCTAGCCCCTATCCAGTGGCGGTTCTTGCCGGGATGCACACGGTCTTGTGCCCCCACCCCTCAGTTGGCTGGCAAAATAACCCTTACAAATACGTAGTGAGTGTGATGTGAGTAGCAAATTTGTTATTAATCAATAATAAAACAAGCGCATGCAGGAATATCAAACATCAAAAAGTCCAAATACATAAGAACGAAAATCGAATCAAATCTCAACATTTCACCCTAACGAAACAACTTCAGACCCCGATTGGAATGGTAAGTAGTGCATATTTTACGTTAAATGCGAGTAATTGTACAAAAATATAAAATATTAATTTATTTTATAATGATAAAAACTGAACACATGGAATCCATCTGTGAACAACTGCCATATTTAACATTAAGCTATTGTGCTGAAACAGAGTTAATAATCTGTATGTATGTATGTATTTCTTTAGACCTTGCGGTCAAGGATAACCCGTGAAAGTGCAAGCACTTATTTCCAACGGGGTCCTTTGTTTTTGCTGAAGCGACAGCACGCTGAAGAGAGAGTGGTGGGATACAAGGAAGTCCGGGTGCGATACCCTAGCTCTTTTACGAAGAGACCCGTTGGCTCCTTTACGTGCTCGGTGTAAAGCACCGATATACGGGGTACAACTTTCCTGGGTTAAACCATAACTGAGTACACCACTTTTCCAAGCACTACCCTTTAAATGCCAAGTGCAAGGCAAGGGAGCTACTTGTACCAACTTTTAACGTATTTTGGTATGACGCGGCCTGGGATCGAACCCACGACCTCCCGCTCCGTAGGCGGACGCTTAACCTATAGGCCACAGAAACGGAGACTACATATATATTACAGGGATCTCTCACGTCCAGTATCGTTAGATGCAGAAGCAGCTGATCACCATTGAGTTGTCATGCAATACCTGCAAGGCGTCAGCAACACCAGCACCATCCCAGATGAGGTCTACATGAACGACACCATCATCGACGTTTCAGTCAACGAGACCATCTCTCTAGTGCTGCCGCCACTACCGTCCACAGAAGACACGCTGGTGGAGATGGAACCATTCAGGATCCCCGACACCTCATTCAACGTGGATAAAGATGTCCCGATCCAGCCACCCCAAAACACAAAAGACGATGGGCTTGAGGACACCCCCCACCCCGATGAGTAAGTCGCTCCAGGTGACCCGTTGACGTTCACCATCCTCGAGAAGGGGACGCGCCTCGGAGGCCGCATGCTGCTTGGCAGCGACGGCTTCACGTATAACGTCAAAGTAAGTAAACAGTATTTACGTATTTATTTGTAAGACATTTTATTTGCATATTAAACACTTACACTTTGATACCAATTATTATTTATCACAAATTTCTTATAGTTTAGCGTGAAAAGCCGGAAACTGGATTTAATTACTGGACGTGCAGTGTGCGATCAAAGGTGCAAGTGCTTTTCGCCCTGCCGGCCAGATCGTGAAGGAAGCCCTGAGATAGCTCGCTGAGATTAACCAACAGGTCCGGACCAAACCAGCCAACCTCCTGAGAGCCGCAACTCAACACCGACAGGCCATGCGACCCAGCGACCCGAAACCGGATGAGCTAGATTTCGAAGTTAGTAGATGATTAATTATACGAATTGACAATAATAAAATATACATATTCGTGATATGTGACATTTTATTTTTTCTGCATATCAAAAAAATTATGTACTTATTGATTTAAATTCTATTGTAATTTCAGATCGACAGGAAGTTCATCAAGGCTGATGGCTTCCTACTCGATGACGTGAGAGTCGAGGGTGCGCGCCACCTCATGTTCGCAACCCCTGAGCAGCTGCAGCACCTCCAGCGGTCTAAGCGGTGGTTTATCGATGGAACATGCAGGGTGGTAGATGGAACACGCAAGGTGGTAGATGGAACACGCAAGGTGGTAGATGGAACACGCAAGGTGGTAGATGGAACACGCAAGGTGGTAGATGGAACACGCAAGGTGGTAGATGGAACACGCAAGGTGGTAGATGGAACACGCAAGGTGGTAGATGGAACATGCAAGGTGGTAGATGGAACATGCAAGGTGATAGATGGAACACGCAAGGTGGTAGATGGAACACGCAAGGTGGTAGATGGAACATGCAAGGTGGTAGATGGAACATGCAAGGTGGTAGATGGAACATGCAAGGTGGTAGATGGAACACGCAAGGTGGTAGATGGAACATGCAAGGTGGTAGATGGAACATGCAAGGTGGTAGATGGAACACGCAAGGTGGTAGATGGAACATGCAAGGTGGTAGATGGAACATGCAAGGTGGTAGATGGAACACGCAAGGTGGTAGATGGAACACACAAGGTGGTAGATGGAACACGCAAGGTGGTAGATGGAACACGCAAGGTGGTAGATGGAACATGCAAGGTGGTAGATCGGCCGTTCTATCAGCTGATGTCTAGCCATGCCTTCGTAAAAAAGACGAAGATGTCAAGCGGGACTATGTAGCTCAAAGTATAAGGAGTATAATAACAAGATGAATAATAAGATTAATAAGAATGTTAAGAATGTTAAGAATAATAAGAAAAATCAAAATAATATATAATAAAATGAATAAAATATATGTAATATGTAATAATATTTTCTTTTGTATACTACCTTTTATCTATTGTCCAGTTTGTCACTTCTTTAATTGGTGTCATTCACACTTCTTTAATAGGTGTAATTCGCACATAAACATCACCCTATTGAAGAAGTGCCCCTCTATACAATATATTGGTTGACTTGGGTAACCAAATGGTTCACTTAGGCAGTGGTTCACTTGGGTAATAGTTCACTTCGTCCTGCACCCTCGTCAAACTAGGGTTTTCCTTCGCATAAGTTAGTTATCGTTTATCATATGGACACCGAACTTGGTGAACAGTAAAAAGATTTGGAGAGCCCGCTTGGGATTGTTTTTGGGTTCGTTCTGTCAAAGGTCAAGGTCATCGTTACTAAATATAGAAATTTCCTTTCCGGCGAATTACTAGTTTCTTTCATCATATGAACACCGAATTCGGTGTATAATAAGAACACGTAGTGAGCTCGCTTTGGATTGCTTTTGGGTCCGTTCCGTCAAAGGTCAAGGTCTCCGTTACTTGATATAGACATTTCGTTTCTGGCGAATAAGTACAATTGCATTTATCATATGGGCACTAAACTAGGTGTATATTAAGACCATGAGGACAGCTGGCTTGTGATTGCCAAGGTCAATGTTACTGAAAATAGGAAAACGGTTTGTATTGAATAGCTTTAGTTAGGGTTGACATCATTGTTGCGACCAAACTTGGTATATAGGAAGAGTTTATGGAGCCTCAGACCTTTCATGGGAATGTGTTAGGGTCAAAGTCAATGCCAATGTTACTTAAAATAGAAAAAAACGGTTGGGGCTTCAGTCAATCATTGAACACCTAGTTTCGTCGCATTGCGCTGTTTCTTGTTTACCACTGTTTTAGTTGTAGCCTTTTTTTGTTCTATTGCAAGAACAAATTTATATGTATATATTGTCATAGCCATTGTGTCGTTGGCGGCGTCGTGGTCAAATTGTTGGCTATAACTGGAAAACTATCTGAGATTTGAAGATGAAATGTGGTATATGTGTCCAGAATGCAGAAACCATTATATGACGCAACTTATTCCTGATAAGAATATGTGTCGTGTTATTCCCTGTCACGATGCTCGATTTATATCCACTTCACGAATCATTTTCATATGACATATATTTTTATGTCCTTTAAAGACTAGTTGATGTACCAATAACGCTAAATTAAACCAAGGGAAACAATCCATTTATTCACATAGGAGGTCACTCAAAAATAATTGAAACAGACATGAGACCACTATGTGCCCAAACCATGGTTTCCACCTAGGATGTTGCGATTATAGGTCAGTGAAATGTGTAATACAAATGTATTATTTGGAACTTATTTCGTATTATCCGGCATTATTCGGTACTATCCGGCATTAAGAGTATAAATCGGTGATCGACATGTGTACATGTACATGCATGTTGGCGTCCGTTTATTTAAAAAATCGTTCTAAGTTTCACTTAACAAAGTTTGAACTGACAAACTGTATGCATGTAGTTGGGCAACCTAACCCCGATTTCAGTATGTCTTTTGAAATGCGACAAAAAATCATCTATCATACATGTACTGTTTAAGATACCAAAGCACGCAAAAAAGCTCTGGAGGTGCCACGTCTGACAAATGGCATGAACTAATACCCCAGAATGTCGGTGTTTGGGTGATGCTGAGTGGGGTTTTTGGTTATTGTACCCCAAACTTTCTTCATTAAACGTATTTTAAGTTGTTTATGTAATCCACACAACGTGTTTGTCATTCTCGCATAATTGCTTGTTTAACCAATGAAGACTCTAAATGCGATTTTGATACGCTTGTTTCCTTAAACTGCGGTTAATCTGAAACTGGGACCAACCTCTGGCTCAGCCTACATGTAGATGGAAAAATGCGGGTCACTTTAAGGCACTGATGGAAATTTAAACAGATATTGCGAAATATAAGTCAAACTGGTCTTAAAAATCATAGTAATAACAGTTCCGGTCCGGTAATTATTAAGCATCATAAAGCTGCACTCTCACAGATTGAACGTTTTGACAACTCTTTTATTATTTTTTGTCTTGGAGCGAGCCAATTTTTGCGAAAATCCATGGAAACCAGGTATATAAGACTGCTACAAAATAGAGATCGCCGATTTTTATATTTAAGTTAAAAAAAATGTTGTATGCGATTTAAGCCATAAAACATTAACTTTCGAATGGAAATATGAATATCTACGATCTGATTTCTGTCAGCAACCTCAAATTATTGGTTTGCAGAAATTTATGCCAAAATTTGCTCTTTCCAAGACAAAAAATAAGAAAGTTGTAAAAATAGTAAATCTGTGAGAGCGAGTCGTTTCCTAACTTAGGTTGAAATCTTAAAAAGATTATAGTCAAATTCAAAGAAATGTTTAAGTGTTTTTAACATTTAAGTATGTTTTTTTTCAATAAGGTTAATGAAAATAATATATTTTGGAAATTGGAATAATTTATGACTCAAGAGATACTAAATTTAGACAAGTAACTTAAGGTAGTAAATGACTTAAGATATTTTATGAATATCGCCCCAGGCCCCAATTTCTCGAAAGTTCTTGGCCGTAACTAGCTTAATTAGCTTATTTCATAATGACTTAATCTTGATGTTACTAAATAAAAAATACTGATCGTGATCGTCATCAGGATAAGTTCCTTTTATAGTCCAAAAGCTCTTAAAACTGAGCTTTTTCCTTTTATAAGGCACTTTAGAATATGTGAGAAATCTGTGCCCGATGTAGCCAATCCGAGCCCCTTCAGTCAATCCATTTCATTGCTTATCATCAGTGATTCATGTTTGGTGTCTTTTCCAAAAAACGTCCATTGACATTAAGCCGGAAGAAAATACCTGGTGAAATCCCAATGACTTCAAAAAGAAATCGACAAAAAACGTACATATTTGTTGATATGGTCATATGTAAAAAAATATAAAACATCCTGGAGATTTTTCCTCTTTCGAAACATTCACAACAAGGATAGAGACGTATGGCCGTCGATGGTCCGTTTTTGTTTTTTTAACAGAAATCGACCAAAAACGTACAATTTTGTGTATTTGGTCATATCTTAAAAAAAGTATTATTACACATCCTGGAGAATTTTCCTCCAGCGAAACACTCACAACAAGGATAAACATTTGTGGTCAATATGTCGTCGATGGTCCGGTTTTTTTTAAATGAAATCGACAAAAAACGTACATTTTTGTTGATTTGGTCATATCAAAAGTTCTTTATTGCGACACATCCTGGAGAATTTTCCTCTAACGAAACATTCAAAACAAGGATAAACACTTGTGGCCAGTATGTCGTCGATGGTCCATTTTGTTTTATATTGTTTTTAAAGTATTACCCACTTGCGGTTGATGTTACATCAGTGGTCATTTTTACGGACAGTCTCAAGACTTGAGAGGTTTCGAGAAATTGGGGCCAGGCTAGCATGAGAAGACATTAGTAACAATAGTATTGGTGTGAGAGAGCACGAGAAAGGGTTCCTTGCTGTCAGTATTGTTGTTTCTTAGTATATTAAGGCCGAAAGTTCTGAAAATACTGGTAGCCCCCCCCCCCTCCCCCACATTCCGCTGTAAAAACATATATTCGTGATTGTCTTCAAGCACGTAGAACTTTCTGATAATACTGATAGCACCGTGTTCCTTTATATATAACATATTAAATTTCAAGCTTGGGCCCTCGTTCCGTTCATTCAAGAACATAGTTTTGATAATACTGGTAGCACCGTGTTTACGCTTGGGTCCTCGTTCCGTTCATTCAAGAACATAGTTTTGATAATACTGGTAGCACCGTGTTTACCCTTGGGTCCTCGTTCCGTTCATTCAAGAACATAGTTTTGATAATACTGGTAGCACCGTGTTTACGCTTGGGTCCTCGTTCCGTTCATTCAAGAACATAGTTTTGATAATACTGGTAGCACCGTGTTTACGCTTGGGCCCTCGTTCCGTTCATTCAAGAACATAGTTTTGATAATACTGGTAGCACCGTGTTTACCCTTGGGTCCTCGTTCCGTTCATTCAAGAACATAGTTTTGATAATACTGGTAGCACCGTGTTAACGCTTGGGTCCTCGTTCCGTTCATTCAAGCATATAGTTTTGATAATACTGGTAGCACCGTGTTTACGCTTGGGCCCTCGTTCCGTTCATTCAAGAACATAGTTTTGATAATACTGGCAGCACCGTGTTTACGCTTGGGCCCTCGTTCCGTTCATTCAAGCACATAGTTTTGATAATACTGGTAGCACCGTGTTTACGCTTGGGTCCTCGTTCCGTTCATTCAAGCACATAGTTTTGATAATACTGGTAGCACCGTGTTTACGCTTGGGTCCTCGTTCCGTTCATTCAAGAACATAGTTTTGATAATACTGGTAGCACCGTGTTTACGCTCGGGCCCTCGTTCCGTTCATTCAAGAACATAGTTTTGATAATACTGGTAGCACCGTGTTTACGCTTGGGTCCTCGTTCCGTTCATTCAAGAACATAGTTTTGATAATACTGGTAGCACCGTGTTTACGCTTGGGCCCTCGTTCCGTTCATTCAAGCACATAGTTTTGATAATACTGGCAGCACCGTGTTTACGCTTGGGCCCTCGTTCCGTTCATTCAAGCACATTGTTTTGATAATACTGGTAGCACCGTGTTTACGCTTGGGTCCTCGTTCCGTTCATTCAAGCACATAGTTTTGATAATACTGGTAGCACCGTGTTTACGCTTGGGTCCTCGTTCCGTTCATTCAAGAACATAGTTTTGATAATACTGGTAGCACCGTGTTTACGCTTGGGTCCTCGTTCCGTTCATTCAAGAACATAGTTTTGATAATACTGGTAGCACCGTGTTTACGCTTGGGTCCTCGTTCCGTTCATTCAAGCACATAGTTTTGATAATACTGGCAGCACCGTGTTTACGCTTGGGCCCTCGTTCCGTTCATTCAAGAACATAGTTTTGATAATACTGGTAGCACCGTGTTTACGCTTGGGTCCTCGTTCCGTTCATTCAAGAACATAGTTTTGATAATACTGGTAGCACCGTGTTTACGCTTGGGCCCTCGTTCCGTTCATTCAAGCACATTGTTTTGATAATACTGGTAGCACCGTGTTTACGCTTGGGTCCTCGTTCCGTTCATTCAAGCACATAGTTTTGATAATACTGGTAGCACCGTGTTTACGCTTGGGTCCTCGTTCCGTTCATTCAAGAACATAGTTTTGATAATACTGGTAGCACCGTGTTAACGCTTGGGTCCTCGTTCTTTTCATTCAAGAACATAGTTTTGATAATACTGGTAGCACCGTGTTTACGCTTGGGCCCTCGTTCCGTTCATTCAAGAACATAGTTTTGATAATACTGGTAGCACCGTGTTTACGCTTGGGCCCTCGTTCCGTTCATTCAAGAACATAGTTTTGATAATACTGGTAGCACCGTGTTTACCCTTGGGTCCTCGTTCCGTTCATTCAAGAACATAGTTTTGATAATACTGGTAGCACCGTGTTTACGCTTGGGCCCTCGTTCCGTTCATTCAAGAACATAGTTTTGATAATACTGGTAGCACCGTGTTTACGCTTGGGCCCTCGTTCCGTTCATTCAAGCACATAGTTTTGATAATATTGGTAGCACCGTGTTTACGCTTGGGCCCTCGTTCCGTTCATTCAAGCACATAGTTTTGATAATACTGGCAGCACCGTGTTTACGCTTGGGCCCTCGTTCCGTTCATTCAAGAACATAGTTTTGATAATACTGGTAGCACCGTGTTTACGCTTGGGTCCTCGTTCCGTTCATTCAAGAACATAGTTTTGATAATACTGGTAGCACCGTGTTTACGCTTGGGTCCTCGTTCCGTTCGTTCAAGCACGTAGTTCTGTTAGCACCTACCTGTTGAATAAAACAGTAAACTATGTTGTTGACAAAAATTTGTATAAACAATACTTAAATTTAATGTGTACAGATAAAAAGAAATATTAGCGATATTTTAGCCCTCTGTTAACTGGGGAAATTGTGAAATTTGTACAAGTAGTGTTCATGTATGTCTTGTGTGATGTTTGCAAGGGCTGGTGGCCTTCACGCATTTTTTTTATTAAAATAGCAACATGTATGAAGGCTAAAAAATAATCTGTACACAAATTGTTTCGACTTCACCTTTTGATCACATTACCCTCCATCGTACAACATTGATACATATTCCACGAGACGTAAATAACTTGAACAGACAGGACACTTTGCATCACGATTACCAGTAAAAGTATTTATTTTATTAGTTATTTTTAAAGAATTTAATTTTGAATTGAGACAAAAATGCCTCATCCTTAAAAAGACAGGACACTATGCATCACGATTACCAGTAAAAGTATTTATTTTATTAGTTATTTTTAAAGAATTGAGACAAAAATGCCTCATATTTATAAACACCTTCTTACATTTCAAAAGCCGAAACATATCTTAAGAGAGCTACAAATTATGCACACATTGCAGCAATAGGTGTACAAATATTCTACAGTCCAACCCCGTTGGCTCGAACTCCCAGGGACCGGCTAAAATACCTCGAGCCTTGGTAAATTTGAACCAAGCGGGCATGGTACCTTTAGTATAAAGAAATCGGTCCTTTACAACAAGTTCGAGTCAACGAGGAATTCTAGCCAAGCGAGTTCGAGCCAACGGGATTCAACTGTATAAGGAATATAAAATTCTAAGGAAATAGCACCATATCTTCAAAAGCCCAGTATTATTTCAGAAATCAGTGGCAAGAACTTTGAAGATTTAATTTTCTGTATATATTTTCGAAATACTGGGCGGGCATTTTTTTAGCTGATTATTTTTGAATCAATGTTTTTTTTTAATACTGATTATTCTGTTTGCCACACAACCCTATATTGTAAAATAAGTTTTAATCCCCCCAAAAAGAGATGCTGAAATGTTTGCTTCGTTCTAAAATACACATATCAAAATAAATTAGTTGTCTTTGAGGGCCAAGAGCTAGGATTAAGGTTAGCTTACCTGTTCAAGTAGATTGTTTTAGCTTTAAGCCCCTTGTTTAGTTGTAAAATGGAGAACGATAGGCCCTCGATGCAAACTTGAAGGGGGTGGGGGTGTCTTATTTGAGTAAATTGAAGCTGCTCGAGGTTTTTTTGTAACATATTTTAAATTCTCTCAAATATTCACATTTTATTAAAGTAAACACAAAGTTCTTTAAAAAGATACTAGTAGAACTTTTCAAATAGGTACCTTACTTTGAACAGTGAGGTGCAAATTAATCAACCAATTATTAATGTTAACACTATAACATACACAACATGCCATTTATTGTATTATGAAGAAGTAATGAACAAAATTTTATTCAAAAAATGCCATTGAAAGCCTGTTCATGCTTTCGGCACGGCACACTGTCGTCGACAAAGGTTTCTGTGTTGTCGGCAAAGGTTTCTGTGTCGTCGGCAAAGGTTTCTGTGTCGTCGGCAAAGGTTTCTGTGTCGTCGGCAAAGGTTTCTGTGTCGTCGGCAAAGGTTTCTGTGTTGTCGGCAATGGTTTCTGTGTTGTCGGCAAAGGTTTCTGTGTCGTCGGCAAAGGTTTCTGTGTTGTCGGCAAAGGTTTCTTGGTGGCGGTAGTGATTTTTTATATAATTTGGACACATCCATGTTCTTAAATACATGGACATTTAAAACAAACACATGTACAGTAAATAAATCGTCCCCCATAGTGATGTGACGTGCAAAATGCAATTTATTTCAAAGACTGCATCTGCCCTTGATATTGCTATGCTTTATCTCATAAGGTATTTTATTCATTATTTTATATCAGCCTCAAACAATAAGAATTTTCGTGAGGCTTTGTCAGAAAGATTATACATTTAAGTTTAAAACACCATAATCTGTCTGAAATTATTTTCATACCATTTGAACTGATAAGAAAAACACGGACATCAAAGAACCGGGCTGTGTCCAAATTTAAGAAAAACTATTTATAGGACAAATGCCAAATACCAAATTCAACATGTCCGACACAACGTCTGTCACGAAGCTATGCTTCAAGTGTTGGATTCCCACACAGCTGCCTCTCCGGCGGCGTGGTTCAACAAGAACATTCCCAGAGTCTTAATACCCACGGCTTGTCTGTGTGTACCATTAGCAGACATTTGATGACATTTGCCCAACCCGTGTTTGCACAAATTATGGTACCGTTTGGACAAACTGATGGGGTTGTATATACGAGGCGCGATAAAGCAACCAGAACTGATGCCCGTTGCAAATTGCCGGGATACAGATAACGGCGACGCAGTGACCGCGCCAGGTTGGGGCTTCTGAAACCGAGATAAAACATCTGACGTGTATTGGTTAATTGTCGCCGATAATTGAACAGGATAGTTGTTTCTATCCGGAAATCACAACTCACTTCGGGTATTTCACATTGAAAATTAGTTTCGAACGGTCATCAAGGAACTGAAAATATTTTACTCAAACAGCACGATTAAGAATTTTACTATGGCAATAAAATTAGAACTATTGGTGCTCTTTGCTGTTGTTGTAGCAATTTCATCAGCGGGTAACGTTCCGGCGGGATTTATACCACTGCCTCCTCTACCAGTTAGGACACCTCCGCCGACGAAACAGCCACCAAAACAGACATTCGCTACCGCCTCCAAGAAACCGTTTACAACAAAGGCGCCATACAAGCCTCCGACTACTCAAAAACCTGCACCAACCACAAAGAAAACGTTACCGACGACACAGAAACCTCTGCCGACGACACAGAAGCCTATACCAACGACACAGACGCCGGCGCCTGTAAATACAGCCCCATCTAACTGCGGGTTAAACGTAAATGTTCCCAAGGCGAACTGCATCAATGGAAATGTGAACGTGCAACAGGCGTTGGATGCTTTACGTCAGCAGCTTTCCGCGACGCGTCAGCAGCACCAAGCTCAGAACTCCGCCGTACAGAACATGGTTAGCAATCTACAGTCGCGCCAGTCCGGTTACTTGACAAAGATTTCTGATCTTCAGAGCGAGGTGCAGAACCTGGTTTCCGCCTTCAACAACATTTGCACGCGGCGGCCATCCTCTACCACTCCGCCTGCTACGGTGACAATGGCCCCTACGACGAACACTCCCGCTTCAAGCGGTGTGTCCCAGTTGGCCTTCCTCCAGGCGATACAAGCCGTCCGGAGCGACATGGGCCGTGCTGTCCTGGACTTCAACAACAGGGTGTTTAATGTGAATACAGCTATACAAAACCACGAGCAACAAGAGATGACGGTAACGATATATTACAATTTAACATGTTTTCAACTACATTTCAATGTGTATTTCCTTCACCGGGCAATTTCTTATATGTCAAATTGAGTATTCGCATGTACGATGTTAAAAAATAATCCTTCACATTAGGTTTGACTGTAACATTTTATGAGTCTAAACTCTCAGCGACATACATTTTAAAAGGTGCTGAAATACGTTTCTACTTTTGTCTGTATTTGGCTTTGTATACATTGTACTTAGATGGCATTGTAATGAGAGACTACGGTTTCGTTTCCAGGTACATCAGGGTATCGAGTCTAAGATCCAGAAGCAGGCGAGCGACATCGGCCGCCTCTCTCAGCAAGTGGCGTCACTCACCGGCCTTCTCGCGCAGCTCAACACCTCTTCCGGTCAGCCGGCCGCAGGTTCTACAGCCGCCGACGTCGCCAAGTTGAAGCAAGATATTGCGAAGGTAAAGAGTTCAAATTGTTTCTAAAGAACGCATCTGAATATAATTTTGTAATGAAAATCCCTTGATATGAGTATTAGATCACTTGGAGTAGGGTGCTGGAGGGCCGCAACCAGAACGAAACGCCATCATAATTTCTTTCTTGATTTACCAAGTTCAGAAGAAACAGAAACGGAGCTTGACAAAAGATATCGAATTAGTTGAAAGATGTGAGACTTTGGTCACTTATCGAAAC